>NC_071488.1:3526408-3804812 GCF_028500815.1 Rissa tridactyla
CATTAGGGGGCAGCGGGGTTGCCCCGTGGGGCCCAGAGCCCTTCCCAGCGGCAGGGTTTCCTCGGCAAACCACCGGTTCATTGAGGCTGGGGTGGGGCAGGGGGGGAGCGAGGGGAGATTGGGACCCACGTCCCGTGCGTGGTGCTCTGCCTGGCCACGGCCATGGTGTCCTGTCCCATCCCGTCCCTTCCCACACACACACCCACACACACACCCCCCCGTCGTGCTGGGGGCTGCCGGGCTCTGTCTCTCCTACCCCCGCTCCCCTCAACCAAAGCACTTGCCCCGTTGCTGCTGGGTCCCCACGCCGGGCCACAGCTCCCCTGCCCCAAATCCTCCTCCTGCGCAGCCACCGCTCCTGGCGTCCCACAGCACAGGACCCCCTGACCCCATGCTGGGGCCACTGGGGCCAACTCTGTGCCAGGCCCTGACCCCAGCTGCCACCTCTGCCGGCCCCCTGCACCCTCAGCTCCAGCCTGAAGCCCCCCCCTCTGCTGCCAGCCCCAGTCCCTGCGGCCCTCGGCCGTCCCCAGGCACCCACTGCCGACACTGCGCAATGGCTGGGCTGCGGCAGGGCCATGCATGCCATGTCACAGCCATGCACGCTGCAGCGGGGCCGTGCACGCCGTGTTGGAGCTGTGCACGCCGTGTCACGGCCATGCACGCTGCAGCGGGGCCGTGCACGCCATGTCAGAGCCCTGCACATCTCACACACACACACACACACTCTCTCTCTCTCTCTCTCTCTCACCGACACACAGACAGACAGACAGACGGGGTGCCCAGCGTTACTGCACTGAACCTGCTGGGAAACGGGACGCTGTGGTGGCCTGGGGATCCCGTGCCCTGGGGGTGAGGCCACCGCACGGGGCTCCTACATGGGTTAGGTGCAAGCTAAGTGCGCTACGGTGCCCTTCCCGCAGTGATGAGTACGATTAGCTGCGTTTAAAAGGTGGGGAAACTGAGGCACGGGGCTGCAGAGGGACCAGGGCAGGAGGGGGACTCACACGCCTCACCTTGTGACACCCCACAGCAGGACCCAGGTGTGTGAGCCCCTCTTCTCCCCACACTTGCGTGGGGGGAGAGCTCTGAGGGTGCGCAGCCCCTGCAGCCTGGCCCCTCGCCCGCAGTGTCACGGGTCCCTCCAGCGCCCGGCCTCGCTGGGGACGCTCGGGGGGCTGCCGGAGCTGCTGGGTGCCCGGGGCAAGGCGGCGGTGAAGGCGCCGATGATGGCAGCGTTGCCCAAAAACGCCAGTCCGGCGGTGCCAAAGGTGCCGGGGAGCCCCGGGACGGGCAGGTGGCCCCGCAGCCAGGCCCGGCGCGAGCGCGCGTCGCAGAGGATGGCCTCCAGCTGGAAGTGGGTGCCCAGCACGGCGCAGATGTGGAAGAGCTGGTGGCTGTGGCCTGCCCGGGGGAGGGAGAAGCCAACGTCACCCCTGGGTGCTGGGACTCCCTGCGCAGCTCCTGCTGCTTTGCGGGGCTGGGGACCGGAGCTGCGGCACTGGGGGGCACTGGGGGGCACCAGGAGGCACCGGGAGGGGGGGAATGGCTGCTCACCGATGTAGTCGAAGCGGCCGGGCGCCAGGCGCTCAGGAAGGTGGGAGGCGAAGAGGAAGCCGGTGAGCAGCGCGAAGAGGAGGTGGTAGCAGTACCCGGCCATGGCATCGCTCCAGGGGTGGTTACTCCAGAAGAAGAAGAGGAGCTGTGGGGAGGGGGGGGGTGAAAAAGGGGGAGGGGGACAAACACCTGGGACCCCCGTGGTGGTGGCACCCGGCCCCTGACCCCCCCCCGCTCCCGGCTCACCCGGCAGAAGAGCGGGATGTTGTCGTAGAGGAAGGGGTAGACGAAAGCCGCCGTCCGCAGCACCTTGCTCAGCCGGGGACGCTCCAGCTCCGGGAAGCTGTGAAGGGGGACCGGGGCCGGGGGGGCAACACACGCACAGATCCCTGTCGGCCCCCACAGCCAGGACCCTGCAAGCACCTTGGCTTTGGGCCTGAGCAGGGACATCCCCCCCCCCCCCAGCCCCGAGACACCCCCAGAGCTGAGAAGGACAAAATCCTCCAGCCCCAGTTTCCACCCGGCTGCGGCGCTGGAGCTTCGACCCCGAAACGTACCGGGAGTAGCAGGAGAGGCCGGTGCAGACAAAGGAGTTCAAAGCGGCCGCGGGGACAAAGTAACGGTGCCAAACGCCGCTGACCCAGTGGTCCGGCATCGCGTAGGCACCGTAGGCAAAAGCACAGCCTGCGAGAGAAATGCAGCGTGATGGGGCCACTGGCTCCCCGGCCCCGGCCCCAGACCCGGCCCCGGCCCCGTGCCGGACCCTCTCGGCAGCGGCTCACCCAGGCTGTAGAGGCTGAGGGCTCCGTAGTCGCAGAAGTAGCAGATGTGGCGGGCGCGCGCCGACATGGAGCTGAAGGTGTGGGCGCAGCTGGAGGCGAAGGGGTAGAGGCAGACGAGCAGCAGGTAGATGAGCAGCGGCCAGTGGTAGGGGTCCCGCCACAGCTCCAGGGAGGAGGAGAGCACCAGGAAGCGCCACACGAAATACCTGCGGGCACAGGAGACGCTGGGGTGAGCTCCGTCCCTGTCCCCATCTCCAGCCTGTCTTTGTCCCCATCCCCATCTCCATCCTCATCCCCGTGCTTGTCCCCATCTCCACACCTCTGTCCCCATTCCCGTCTCCATCCTTCCACCATTGCCATCCTTCCATCATTGCCATCCCCGTCCCTGTCCCTATTCCCGTCTCCACCCTTCCGTCATTGCCATCCTTACCTGTCCCCGTCCCCATTCCCATCTCCATCCTTCCACCATTGCCATCCTTCCATCATTGCCATCCCCGTCCCTGTCCCCATTCCCGTCTCCACCCTTCCGTCATTGCCATCCTTCCGTCATTGCCATCCCTGTCCCTGTCCCCATTCCCTTCTCCATCCTTCCATCATTGCCATCCCTGTCCCTGTCCCCATTCCCATCTCCATCCTTCCACCATTGCCATCCTTCCATCATTGCCATCCCCGTCCCTGTCCCCATTCCCTTCTCCATCCTTCCACCATTGCCATCCCCATCCCTGTCCCCATCCCCATCCCTGTCTCTATCCTGTGTCCCCATCACCATTCCAATTCACATCCTCGTCTCTGTCCCCATCCCCGTCCCCACCAGGCCGGCAGGAAGTGTGTCCAGATGTTGACTGTCTCGTTAGTCATCTGGAAGGAGCTGAGGACGCAGTCAAGGGCTGAGCTCTTGGGGTGCCGGTACCCTGACATGATCCCATCCTCCCAGAAGGTCTGTGGGGACAGCGGGGCCGGTCAGGGGACGCAGCGGGGGGAGCGGGGCAGCCCCCGAGAGCTGCTCTGGCCTCGCGGTGGGTGGGGAAACTGAGGCAGGATGGGCTGGGAGCATCTCAGCAGCCGGAGCAAGGTTGGCCGGGGACCCCGGGTGATTTTCCACCTTGGAGGAGGGAAGTGGGGGGAGAAACGGGGGGGACGGAGCCCCGCCAGCACCCAGCCACACGTACCCGAGGCACCTGGTGGACCCGGAAGATCTGCGGCAGCTTTATCGTCAGCATGGCGGGGCCGGGGCGCCGGGGGCTGGAGGTGTCAGGGCACCGGGCCACAGCCCATGTCCTGCGGAGACGGGACGGAGCCCAGTGGGCGACTGGGACGGGGCTGCAGGAGCCAGAACAGCCACCCCACCCCACCCCCCCCCCGCCCCCCAGTGTTACGCAGGGTCCGGGATGAAGCGGGACACCAAACTCGGCGGGTGGGGAAACTGAGGCACGGCATGGGGAAAGCAGCCCGACAGCACCGGTGGTGGGGGGGGTCCTGAGTGTCCCCACTCACCACCCCCCAGCCCAAAACTCACCCAGTGGTTTATAAGGGGCGGGGGGGGGGGGGGGGGGGCAGAAAAGAAGAAAAAAAAAAAGAAAACCAACAAAACAACCCGCAAGCGTCCGGAGACCCCTCCCACCACCCTGCGCGGAGCCGGCGAGGAGCACGGGTGGGACATGGGGGACACCGTGCTGGCAGCCCCCTCCTCCAGCCGCCCCGGGGAGCCCCCTCCTCGCCCCCATGGGCCGGGGGGGTCCCGTCCCCTCCAGGGCCGCTCGCTGCCCCTCTCCCCGGCCCCCTGCAGCGCTGGGAAATGGCCGAGGGTCCCCCCCCGGCCCCGGCAGCTCCTGCTCGTTGGCGAAGGGGCAGCCGCGGCCTCTGCGGGGGCTCAAAGGGAGCTTTGTACCGGCCACGCCGCCTGCTTTGGCTGAAATCCCCCCCCCTCCTCAAATCCCCCCAAATGCCAGACCCCTCACTGCGCACGGGGGGGTTTTGCCCCGCCGTGTGCTGCCAGAGGGGCACGTGCACCTCCATGGGTGGCGGGGGGACTGGCAAGTGGCTTCTTTATCGAACTTTATCGAACTTTAAATGCCAAGGAGCCCCTCAGCTGGGAGAGCCGGACCCAGATCCGCAGCAAACCCCCCCCCTCGGGTGACATGGCGGGGGTCCCACGAAGAGACCTGGGAAGAGGGAGAAGAGGCGGAAAAAGCGAAAACAAGTTTGGGAAAACATCCCCGACTGACCTGCTGGCGTCCCGCTGGCATGAGGAGGGCTGGAGGTGGCTCGGGCTCAGTCCATGGCGGCGAATGCCAGCGGAGGCGTCCACCCGGGGCTGGATGCAGGCGCCGGTCAGGAGGTGGAGGGTTGAGCTGTGAGCGGGATCGGTGCTTTCACAGCCCCCATTTTTGGGGATTTCTTTACCATTGGAGGGCTCGTGTTCCCGGCTCGGCCGCGGGAGCCGGGCACAGCTCGGTGGGACGAGCAGGTCGCATCCACGGCACTCGGCGGGCAGAGCCGCGCACTGGGCTCTGGTCCTGCCTTTCTCCGGCCGGCGTTGGCAGGAGGCCGGCGGGAGGGTCTGGGGTCTCGGGACCTGCCGGATCTTGGCAGGGATGCAGCCCCCGGAGCTGAAAAGCCCCTCCAAAATAACCTGGATGAAGCACAGCAAAGCCCGGGTTCGGGGCAGGGAGATGGGGGAGAAGCGGGAAGCGGAGGCGCAGAGAGGGAGGGGAAAGGCCGGTGAGCGGGGCTGGAGACAGGGATGCTCCCGGGGTTTTCCAAGGATTCGTCACCCCAATGAGCAGGACCAGGAGTCCCAACTCTCGATCAGTGTTATAACGCTTTTATCCTGCTTCAATTCCAGACCCACAGCCATGGGGCGACCCCGGCAGCAACATGCGGCCGCCGCCGACTGGGAACGGCGGCCCGGAGTTCGGTGACGGGGCAGGTGGCGCATCCACAGCCGCCGGCGAGGCCGTGAACGCCGGGGCAGCGTCTTGGCACAGCCCTCCTGAGCTGGAAGAGGCGTTTCCAGCCCCTTCGGAAGGGACAGAGCTGGCGGTGACGGGTCCCTTTTGTGCCACCGCAGGCAGCGGCGTTGGGACGCAGGGCACGTCTCGCCCCGCGGGAAGAAGTCGCCCCCGGCTTCTTCTCCCACTGCAGCCTGAAAGACGGAGTCGCCTTTTCGCAACACCCCCCCTCCCCCCCAAAAACCTTCCCAGTGCTGGCAGCCGCCAAAGAACTGGAGGAGGGCAAATTCTACCGGCGCCCGGCTCAGCGCTTCCCACCAGCAGGGCAAATAAAGGAGCTTTGGTGTGGGAATACAGGGAATGGAAGAGTTTCCTCCCCCCACCCCCGCCATAAACCACCGCCCTCCAGCTTCCCCAGTCACAGCGCCCGACTTCGCGGGCTGCCCGGCTCTGCCCCCGACACCCAGCCTCTTAAAGGCGCCTCGAATCGCCATTTAAAAGTCACGCGTATTTAAAGACGTCTACTTTCCAACCCCCCGGTTTAAAACCGAGCTGAGAAGCCGCCCCATGAACCACCGCCGTTATTTTTGCTGTTCACGACGGCTGCCGGCGTTAGGATGCCCCCGAGGGCAGTAACGGGGGAGGTTTAGGATGGATATTAGGAAAAAATTCTTCACCAAAAGGGTTGCCAAGCGTTGGACCAGGCTGCCCAGGGCAGCGGTGGAGTCGCCATCCCTGGAGGGGTTTAAAAGCCGGGACCGTGGCGCCGAGGGACGTGGGTCAGCGGGGGTTTGGGCAGGGTTGGGTCGATGGTTGGACTCGCCCATCCCAACGGCCCCTTCCAGCCGTAACTATCCTGTGATTCCAGGCAGAGTCCTGGCAAAAGGACAAACTCACCCTGACCCCCGAAGGGCAGCGGGCAAAGGAACGAAGGAAAACACTCTTCCGGCTACAGGGATAAGGAAGGGACCCACCTACATTTGATCCCAGCAACTCAACAGCAAACCAAGGTTACGCCTTCCTTCACCCAAGTCAAATAACAAAGGCGTTGGGAACGGCAAAGCTTCTTTTTTTTTTTTTTTCTTTTTTTTCTGAAAAGCAAAACGTTTGGTCAGCAAAGCGCAGGTTTGAGGGCGGATTCACACATCAAAAAACGTACCCGTCCCTGGGGCTGCCCAGGAGACGGACGGGGCCGGGCTGGGAATCACCACAGAACGAGAGCTACAAACATCTTGTATTTTATTAAGCCAGTCAATGTGTTTGGATCCCAGACAAGACACATGCCGTGAGAGCCCCCGCGCTCCCCCTCGTCCCTGCTGGGCTCCACCAGCCATCCCCTCGCTCCCCCAGCAAGAGCGATCCGCGCGCGCGTCCCTGGGCTGGGCGGCTTTTGTGCAAAAGGAGGAGGGAGGGAGGGAGAGGTGACCATCCCTCGCCTCGGACCAAGCCACGGTCCTCTCCCCGCCAGCAGACGGAGATGGGACCTGCGATACGGGGACCCTGGGCCAACCCTCCGGCCTTTCCCCATTCTCGCAGCCACCCTGTCGTCCCCACCCCGTGTTCTGCCCCAGCCAGACCGGCTAGCTCTGCTAGACATCAAGAAGGGGGGGGGGGGGGGGGGGAAGAAATAAACAGAAAAAAACAACAAAAAAATCAAATCTAAGTTGCAAAGCGCAAATCCAAGGCATTGCAGGCGGCATCCAGCCCGGCAAGGATGGGAGCAGAAGGAGGCGCCTGCTTGGCACAGCCCGTGAAACCGCTGAGCAGAAGCCCAAGGAGCACCAGGGACCGCGTCCACCCCGGCACGGGATGGGGACAGCCCCTGTGCCACCCCCTCCCGGGAAACCCAGCGAGCCTCAACCACCACAAACCCGCGCTCTCCCAGCCTGGGGTCACCCCACAGGGCTCAACATGGTGGTAACGAAGAGGGGGAAAAAAAAAAAAAAAATCAAAACCAAGAAACACACAAAAACACGTCAAAAACACTGCTTTCGGCCCACAAGATTGTTTTTCTTTTCGCTCTCCTTCCCCAGCACTGTGGGCGATAACGGGACGAGCTCGGAGCGGGTGGCAGCAAGCTTTGAGCCGGGACAGCAATAGCACCGTCTGGGCGAGCGGCGGAGCAGAGCTGGCCGTCACCCGGCTCGCGCCTGGCGGGAGCGCGGCAGGGCGGTTTGGGGCTCGCTCTCGGGCTGGGATGGAAACGCGTCGGGGAGCTCGCGGGACACCCCAGCCCCGCGCGGAGCAGAAAGCCAGGAGACGCAGAGCCTCCCCCCCGACCTTCACCTTTTCTTTAGCCCTGGAGAACCGCTCAGCATCGGCCGCCAGCACAACCCGCCAGGGAGCCCGGGCTCCTGCTTTTGGCTTCTGGGTTGGGATTTGGAAGGGACGCACCAAATCGCGTCTGGGGCAAACTGGGCCTGGGGCGTAACGGGTGGGTATCAATTTATAGCCAGGGAGGAGACTCCCACTCACGGCAAGTGCTGGGATTGGGGCTAAGAAGTGTCTTCTTTCACCCCAACCTTAAAGACGTCAAGTTGCTCCTCCATTAGAAGGCAACACTTGCCGGAGGACGCAGCTTGCCATCTTCCCTGAGGCCGCTTTGCAGCTACGCTGTTCCGGAGCTTTGAAGTCTCCCGTTCTTTCAGCTCGGCCTATCTCTGACCGGGGACATGCATCCAAAACAGAAACCAAATTATCAGGTCCTCAACCCTAGTGGCAGGTTCTGGAGCTTTCAGGTGCCTTTTTTTTTTTTTTGTAAAAGGTCACTGTCCCTCCCCCCTCAGCCCAGAGGTACGACGTCCCGAATGATGCCACTGGGCAGTTAAGCGTCCCTGGTGAAGGGCCAGGGCCTTCTCCTCCTCTCCAGGTGTGCAAAGCTCCAGGGCAACACTAAAACAACGCCTCGGGAGAGCAGGGCAGTTACTGAGGGACGAGGACAGTAAGGCAACAGCTTTGTTGCCTTTTAGGAAGAAGCCCTCCGAGGGCGCCGTGTGGCCCCTAGGCGGGCTCACCGCAGCTCAGCAACATCTCGTTACGGAAATGTCAAGTTTATTTACTTTTTTCTTAAACTGCCTTCTGTATCCAGCCCAAACAAGCCCTGGGGCTGACTCGGGACGCGGAGAGACCGGGTTAGCCCAGTTTCTGCCCCCGACTGTGAGCCCTTGCTGCCAGTGACAGCACCCGCTGCCCTGAGCCCACAGCACTGGGCTCCCGGCTCTCACCCCGCACCACGGAGCTACGGGAACCGGAGCTACGGAACCGAGAGCGCCGTGATGGGAGCGCCGGGCGGTGCCTTTGGGTTGCTGCTTTATTTGCATTGCTCTTTCCTCCCCCTCGAGATCCAGCTGTGGCCAAGGGAACACCTGGCCCGGAGCGAAGCTGAGGGACGCCTCCAGCTCCTCGCTGGTTTGATGGCAGCCAAGCGCCGCTCTCCGCTCTATAAACCCCGCGCGCAGGCTCTGCGCCATGCAGCCACAAGGGAATGACAATAAACCTCTCAGGACTGCAAAGGCAGCCCGGCTGCAGCTCGAGCAGCCCTCCAGAAGACGGCTGCAGACTGCAGACCCTGCCGATGTGCTTTGCAGCGAGGAGGCAGATGGTTTTCTTAAGCAGCGGGGGGGGAAAGCACAGTCCACCAGCCACCCGTCCCACTGCGCCAGGCTTCCAGCGAACGGGGAGCGTATTTCACCGTAGCTCAGCAGCACTCCCCGAGCCAAGGGAGGGGCAGGCGGGGAGGTGACTCTGCCATCCACATCGCTCTGCCTCATACACTGAAGGACATGTCCCACAAGGCGACTCTCTTTTCTTTTTCCACCCCATCAAACAAAAATAATGAGCTAGACAAACAAATGGCTTCAAAGAAAAACCCCGGTAGCGCTGGAGGAAAGAGTGACTGACGAGCTTCACAGCCCATCTTAGATCTCTAAGAACACCCAAGATGAGCCAGAGTCTTTGAGCTGCTGTTCTGCTTGTGTTGTTTCCTTGGCTTAGCCTAGAAAAGCACCGCGAGTTTCAGGAGAAGCTGCAAAAGGAACGACCTGTAGGGAAAGCCTGCCCCTCCACCCCCTCCCACCTGCCCTTCAGCCCCCACGGAATGGAGCTGGAACTTCCCGCTCGGCATTTCTCTCTGCTGTGCTACGAGGCCGCATGCTGCAAAGGAAGTGAAACTGGAATACCGATGAATCCTCTGGGACTTGTGCTGTTGGGTTTTGTTGGGTTTGTTTTTTTTTTTTTTAAGTTTTTACCTGAAAACAAATCCTGCCACTCCAGTACAATGCATCATGCTAGGAAGTCCGCACAGATTGGAGTATGTTGCTTGTCCTTCCATATCATGCCCCTTTTGTAGCAGCTTCTGGCTGGCCCATGTGAAAAAAAAAAAAAAAAACACACAAATGTAGAAGACTAGTGGTTTTTACTTGCATAGCTGCTGTTAGTTCATGTGGATGGAGACATCTGTTTCTTGAGTACATTGACGCAGATGAACTACAAAGAGGCCGTTCAGCCTATTTCCCTCCGCTCTGCTGTCCCGGGAGCAACCCGTTTCTTCATTTCCAAGCATCAGGGTGTGACAGGAGGACGTCAGACACGGGTTGCTTGAGATGCCGTCAGGATGGAGGTCTGAAAGGTCCCTCGCAGGTCACACGGGGAATTAGCTCTTCCAGCATCCGTCCAGGTAACATCATCCCTTCTTTTTGGGATGCTAAAAGCGCTGAACGGTTTGTGAGCTCAGTCCTGGGCAGCGGCGGTCACCGCGCTGCCTCTGCCTGCCCTGGAGGGACGTGAGGACGGGGGATACAAACACTCAAGTTCTGCCACCCTCTCTAGCACGGCATAGCAGCAGTGGTGCGTCCGAACAACCAGCAGAAGAGATAATGGCTTTGAGATCCTCCTTCCTCCTCCACACCTCATTGCAAGATTTAGAGAGCAAAAAGAATAAAGGGAAAAAAGAAAATAAAAAGGAAAAAAAAGAAAAAAAAAAAAAAAGAAGAGGCATTGGGTCCTTCGGAGATGTCTGCTCCGTCACAGCACTCAAGCCAAGTGGTTGAGCCTTATCGGTGTTTAAATCCCACACAGTTCTTCTCTCTCTTCCAGCATCTCTGCCGGGCTCCGCTCCTTTTCTCCAAGGTCTAACGCTGGAATCAAGGAAGCGGGAGGGACGGGGGAAGGAGGAGCAGAGTCCTTTTCACCTCCCTCGAGCAGCCCGGCCAGTCGCGTTGCTCATGAAGTGTGCAGCTTGTAAGCAGAGCAAGGGTGTGCGCTTCAGTCTGCTCTCTCCTTGCAGGCCGCCATCCCTTTGCACTAAGCCTGCTCCGTGGGCGACAGGGAAAGGAAATAAATATGCTTGCTCAAAGAAAAAAAAAAAAAAAAATTATATTAAGAGCTTTCCCCCCCTTTTAAATAGCATAATTGTTTCCTTTTCTCTCTGACATTGGAAGAGTATCCAGAACCCCAGAGGAACTCCACTTTTTCTTTTTTTTTTAATATTATTTATATATATAAAAACTAAGAATTAAAAGGAAAAAAAAAAACAACCTTGAAAAATAATTAATTCAAAGGAGGAGGGAGGGGGAAAAAAAAAAAAGAAAAAAAAGAATATCTGCTTTCCTGTCACCAGATTGCCAAACAAGGGCTAAACACTCTTTGGATCTTCTTTCCCAAACTTAGGAGGGCTCCATTTCTGCTGCGCTGGTTTGGTTTCACTAAAGTCAAGTCCACGCTTTAGAAGCCGCCTGCCCATTTCAGATGGCGGAGCAAGCTCTGGGCGGGGGGGAGTGAGGGGGAACGAATGACTGCCCGTCTCTCGCCCATCTCTGCCGACTGGGAGAAGGGCAGAGCTCTGCCTCGGCCATGCCGAGGTGCCTCTCTCTTCTCAGAGCAGTTGGCGCCGTCGGAGATGTACAGCCGTCTGGTCGGGATACAGGTGGAGGGTGTCTGTGTGCGTGCCCAAATTGGAAAATTTTTTTTTTGTGGTTTTTTTTTTTTGTTTTGGTTTTTTTTTTTTGGTAGGTATTTTTGTTATTGTTGCTGCTGCTGCTTCTTCGTGTCTAAGTGTCGCCTGGATTTTTGTTTCCTTCGTTCAGACGCTGCACGTTCCGAGAGGGGGAGAGAAAGGTACACCAACCCGATGCCTTTCTGATCATCAGCCCATCTCTTTCCACTGCTTGTAGAACTCCAGAACATTTTTTATTTCTACGCTGGCATTGGCGGCTGCCTGGATGGCAGACTGCAAACAAACAGAGACAAAACAGGGTATTTTTTTCTTGTCCTGTCAAGAGGACTGCCCTTTACAACTTGGAGATTCTCAGGCAGTTTGTCATGGCTAAAAGACCCAATTCTCCTTCATGCCAAAGCTGCTCTGGCAGGAGAGACCTGCACAGACGTGCAAATTACTTCTCCCACCTCCCCCAGGACACTTTGCACCACAAAAGCATGACAAATCAAGGGGCCTTTCAAGGAAATAGGAACCACTTCTTCTAAACTAAATTTGGGAAATCCAGGACAGTTATTACCCAAGGCAGAAAACATTAGAAAAAAAAAAAAAGAAAGAATTCTCTTGCCAATCAACCCGATTTTGATCTTGCTAGGAAGCAGAAAGAGCTGCTGACCTGCATGGGCGCCGAGAACGTGCTTGGGTCCTCCAGCTGAAAGCCCGTGATGATGGTGACCATTCCTGTGGTGTCGTCTTCTCCGCTTCCCTGGGACACTGTCAGTTGTTTGCAGCTGTCCAGTATTTTATAGAGATTCCTGCCACATCGATGCAAGAAAAGAGAAACAGAAGGGAAAAGTCAGAGGGAAAACCACTTGTTTGTGCAAACAGTTTCATATATGCTCAGGAGGACACGCGGAAGGCAGGACTGTTTCTCTGTTGCCTCTTGAGGGCTTTTCTGAGACCCTTCTTCGCACCAAGTGTTCGGTGCTATGCGAGACGAATGCTCTAACACACTCTCTAGGGAATTTTAAAATTACTCACACAGAACACCAAATCAAGCAAGCTGCATGACGGGTCCCAGTGCTAACACCCCTCCCCAAAGCCACCTGCCTGCTGGGAGTCAGGCTCAGACATCTCCAGATGCTGTCATCTTACCAGGCATCTAAATCTTGTCTCTTCAATTTATGCCTCTCAAAGCTCTTCCCAACATCTTTCTGGCAACGGATGTACCTAAGGAAAGATGAGAGTCACTGAGCTCACACGGAGACCATCCCACAGGCTGAAGTCAATGCTCTACAGCAGGTCTGCCAGGTGCTGCAGGACCCTTTTGCAACGCTGCCTTTTATCAATCAAAGTAACACCCAAAGGCCTGCCAAAGGCATCCCCCGTGAAATCCCTCGGATCGCCTCCCATCTCCCCACCATCACTGGGCGCAGCTCACAATATTACACGTGTTTCAACGCCCACCAGCCCCGACACAGGCCCTGAAGATGCAGTTTGCCTTCACAGAAGCAGAGCTCCTTGCCCTCCTACGGCTAACCCAGGCAACAACGCAGTACAGCTCTTCCAGCACCCCCAGCGCATCAGCACAAGGTACTGCTCAGTTTCATACACCGATAGAGACACAACTCCCTCCACTTCTCAAAAGCACCGACATTTCACGGCCGAGCACCAGCTACAAGCGCATGTGGAGAACCAGCTGCCAAATCTGTTACTTCGGCACCTTCCCTCTTGCCAAGCGCATTCCCGAGGCCTGGCTTCCCCTTGGCCCACTCCTCACTCTGCTCCAAGGGATGCACAGCCCACTCCCCCCATCGACATCATCTTCCACCCCAAAATAACAGCCATTCCAAAAGCAAGGACAAATCACACCACTCTCACCTGTTTCCCTTTTTAAATTCTGCCTCCAGATAGCGGATGCTGTCCCGAGCACCTGCGTTCTCCTTTTTCAGGAAGTCTAAGCCATCGATCACTAACAGGAAAAAAAAAAAAAAGGAAAAAAAAAAAGAGAGAAGGAAAAACATCTGGGTTACAGCTATACTTCTGCAAACTAATCCAGATGTGCCAAGAATTCCTCATCGAACTGAACCGTCTGTGATGCACGGCAGCAGTGGCTGCCACAGGAGGCAGCGGGTGAACAGGGCTGTTTGTCGATACACTACGTTAGATTCCAAAGCACGGGCCACACAAAACAGACCCCAAAAGTGCCACGTGGAAATGGTTTTTCAGCTGCTTCAGCCAAAGTAAAGGACAACAGCAGCAGGCGAGAAAGGCACCACCTTGGCCCACAGGGCTTGCCCTCTAGCGAGGGGATGAGGGGAAGGCAGGCTCAGTGATTTGAGGTGGAGTCTCCATACCTGTTCGAGGGATGATGATTATGAACCTCCCGCTGGTGGCTAGCTGCTTGACGACAGCCAGGTGCTGGCAGAGGGCCTGGGTGTCCGGGACAAGATAAGGAGACATGGCTGACTGCGCTTTGGGCTGCTGGAGACTTCCCTCCAGCTGAGAAACCTCCAGCTGAAAAAACACACAAGCAGAGACACTTGTTTCACATTTATGCTGAAAGAAACCATCAAACAAGGCAGGACTCACCCTGCAAAGCTCCATCGAGCCCTGGCAACCTCCCAGCACATGGAGCAGAGGGCTGGAGGCAACTAGGAAGTCAGAGGGAGGTGACTGTCCCACTCTACACTGCACTGGTGCGGCCCTGCCTCGGGTACTGTGGGCTGGTTTGGGCACCTCAATACAAGACGACCCCCAAACTATTAAGAGGGTGTCCAGAGGAGGGTGACCAAGATGGTGAAAGGTCTCAAGGGGAAGATTTATGAGGAGCAGCTGAGGTCACTTGGCTTGTTCAGCTTGGAGAAGAGAAGGCTGAGGGGTGCCCTCATGGCAGCCCGCACCTTCCTCAAGGCGGGCAGCAGCGGGGAGGCGCTGATCTCTCTCTGGTGAGCAGCGACAGGGCACGAGGACATGGAATGAAGTTGCATCAGGGGAAGTTCAGATTGGCCATTAGGAAAAGGTTCTTCACTGACAAGGCGGTCGGTGACTGGAACAGGCTCCCCAGGGAAGCGGCCACGGCACCAAGCCTGGCAGAGTTCAAGGAGTGTCTGGACAACACTCGTAGGCACAGGGTTCAGTTTTAGGTAGCCCCGTGACGAGCAGGGAGATGGACTCCATGATCCTTATGGATCCCTTCCAACTCGAGATGTTCTGTCTTTGCAGAACAGACACTGCCTCTGTGCAGAATGAGAGCAGAGAGCTGCCCCTTCCCTCCCCAGTTTCAGATATTTCTGCCACCACCCTGCCAGTTTTCAGGCTGGAACCAGCATCTCCTACCTGCAGTCGAAGCTGAGCCATATCTCTCATCAGCCTGTTCCGACGCGCTTCCTCTGCAGCCTAGTTACAGAAACAAACTTCCATATCAGTTAGCAGGAAACACACAAGCTGACATTACCCCATGCTTCCAGAAACAGGGTGAAAAGAGGGTACATGAGTAGCTTTAAGGAGCAAAACTTTTGTCTCGCAACAAAGAACTGTGATTATAGTTACAATCTAACGGTAATCTACAGGAAATTATGCCAAGTACAGAGAATTAGCCCGCCTCTGCCAACTCACCATGTGAAACTGGGCTTGCGCCTGGTGCAGCAAGTTGTCTTGCTCCGACTGTGCTATGCTGATGAAGATCCCAAGCTCCGAGTTGAACTGCAGGATGCTGCCTTGCAAGTGGGTAATGAAGTGGCCGAAGCTCCGAATGCAGCAAATCCGAACAATAGACTGCAAAGAAGCAGACAGGCAATCACCAGCCACGTCTCCCCACGGGGGCTGTAGCCAGCTCTGACCCTGCAGCTCGCGCTTTCGGAAAAAGCTATTAAAAAAAAAATCCAAAGGAAACATTTCTGATGGAAACGTGCTTCTGAAGACAGAAACCACAGGAGAGGGCTGCAGGAAAGCCTACAGTTGGCCAGAAACCGGAGAAGTGCTTGCAGTCTGGGCTTCCCCGAGTCCAGAAAACATCAGCAAGTTCTCCCCCACAAATCTCTGCTCAAGCCCTCAGTGCTGGGAAAAGCAATCAAATAATACAACAACCTAGATCTGATTTTGGGGCAGGCATTACTCTTGGCTGGGCTACTGAGCAAAGGCAGCAAAAGGTGAGCTGACGTGGGATTGCTGCACTTTGCTCCGGCTGCCCCGGCAGCACGAGATGCCATGCAAGACCTCAGCTGGCTGGACTGCGATTTCACAAACACGTGTCCCACGTCACGCAGCAGAGCGGTGCCCTCAAATCAAGGCAGAAGATGTTAATGTATTATTCCCCACTCCAAAGGGAGCAGACTGGTCTAGCAAGGCAAGACCGGAGAAGAACAGTTGCATTTTTCTGCACACCTCCACTACCCAGAAACGATCACCTTGGCCCTTTGTGCTGGGGAAAAGAGACAGAAGTGCACTGCGAGAGCACAGAGTGCCACACCAAGTGAGATTTCACTGACTTTTGCACTTACTAGAGAAGGATCGCAGGAAGTATCCTGCGGCTCCAACCAAATTCCCTTAATTCCCCCAATCCCTGCAGCTCCTCCCCAAATTCCCTCTTCTGCCCAGACAGGGAGGTCAGGAGACTTCATCCAGCACAGCTGTCAACGTGTGACTCTGCTTCCTTTCACAACGACTCTGACAGGGAGAGGAAGGCAAGGCAATTTTTTGAGCACTGATTTTTGGATAGACAGGTGATTGCAGCAACCACCAGTAACTCAGACTCAGAAGTTTGAATCAGTTTGAGGTCTTTTTTGGCAAGAAAGAACTAGATCTTCATCCGCACAGCGAAAAGGCTGCACCTCCACAAAGTAAAACGCAGCTCGTGCCGAGATTCAGGGTTTACCCTGACTCACCTCCTCAACTGCTGAGAAAATGGGCCGGTCTTGCTCAAAGTTAAACTTCTTGTGTGCATTTTTCAGAGGGGGAAGATTTCGCAGGGCCACGTCTTCTGGGAGCAGCAAGTTGGCTTTCAGGTCTGGGAGCTCAGCACCACTCAGAATGTCCTTGACTTCATTACACAGGGCCAGCCCTGGAGAGGATGGAGGGGAAGCACAGCAATATATGGCGGCTTAAAAAAAAAAAAACTGATGTGGGGACAAAGAGGAAAACTGCTTTAAGGCACAAAATCTGTAATGATCAAGGGCAGAGGTTTTAAATTACACGTGTACTGTGAGCATGTGTTGAAGGAGGAACAAAAAGGCCACCCACAACATAAAGAGTAACCATCCCAAACAACCTGCTGAGACACACCACTTCAGAAAAACTGTAGTTTGGAGGGTTAGCTTTCCCATTCCTTCCAACAGACAAACAATTTGGTTCAAACTATGCTTCTCAAGAACCACGGGGATCTTTAGGCTGAGCTACACGGCACATCACGAGCATCTGGAGCTTCAAAACTAGTTTCCACGATTGCCACGTGTCGTGGTTTGGGCTGGACTGGCCACTGAGATGAACGACAGATGCTCTCCCCGTCCTCAGAATCGTACTCTTACTTACGGTCTTGACAGTTAATTCCAACCACATTGGCCACGCAAGGACGTCACGCAAGTGTTTTGGTATATTGTCAACCATATATAATGGATTAATAGAGCTAAAGTCTATGGCACAGTATTTAACCGGAATAGCATTTAAACGCGAAAACAACACATGCATGATGTCGCTTCCCGTTGTGCCTATAAGCAAACTGCCGCTGGCAAATCTCTCACCCCGGGATCTACCACACACCATGGAAATCCCTGATGACTAGGCTTGCTGAAACATTACATTGCCACTTCCTTCTCCAGTACCTGATTCCTGCAGGTCTGCAGCAGAAGGCAGAAGGTTCAGGAGCACAGACAGCCTGTTCCACAGGCTCTGAGAGCTCTGCAGGAACAGAACACAAAAGGCCACAGAAAACGTCAAGACAGATGTATGCAATAACCAGGCCGCTTGGGCTTTCCAGCATCTTTCACAGACCTCAGAACACTTTATGAAGAGTAAACTTCACTACAGGTCAAGACTACCTTAATTCAGCTGGCGGGGTATTTAACATCACCTCTGTCCAGGACTGGGACAGTGGCTTCAATATGCCCCGAGCATCCCAGCCCGGAGGAACAGAACAGACGCAGTCTTGGACTGAACTCAAAGCAGAGCTCCCACCTGAGCACACATGATGATGAGGTCCGTGTTTGTCCTCAGCCAGTCCAGAAACACCTTGACAGTGAGAAGCAGCCCTTCATTGGTCACGATCTCTAGCTTCTCCTGAAGGGATCGCTCATTCCTGCAGGATTTGTTACTTGAAATGCTTTCCTCAGAGTCAGACACGTCATCTGGAAGATGAAGGGAAAAGCAGGATGGCAGGCATTAAACCCCTTGAGAAGCCAAGCCCTGCTGGTACGAGAACAGCGCTGGGTTGGCAAGAGTTGAGTTGAACTTCTTGGTGCCTCCACACACCCTCACAAAACCAGTTCTCTGTCCCCTGGGCTGCTGATAAGAGCGTATCACTGTTTCGTTTTCTTCACTGGGAGAACATTGCTAAAATTTCCCTTGTGAAAGTCTGACAAACACCTTAACCCCTGCAGCAGCCCCTGAGACGCTCACTAACAGAGCAGGGAGAAGCAGCACGTGCCGGCACTCATTTCCTGCAGAGAACAGAGCCAGCGATCGCTGTTTAGGTCAACACGCACCAAACTTCGGGCTATGCAAGAGAAGAAAACAGCAGGGCTATTGTACAAGCCAGGGCCCAGGTGATTTTAAATATTGAATACGCTTTGCAATCTTGTAATTCTACAGACCTGAGGATCTCAAAGCCTGAGGATTTCAAAGCCAATGAAACTGCCCACGAGCTACACGAGTGACCCGAGGTCAAGGTAGCAGCAAGCTGGGAATCAACGATGCATTTTGCTACAGTCCCTTATTTTAATTGCACAGTCATTTCTGCCTATTAGCGGAGCAATTATCATTCAATAAGCCCTCAGAATCAAAAGGGAGGAAGTAATTTATTCAGAAACCATCCCCGATAGAGTGTTAAGACCGTTAAATAGCTCGAGTTTTGAAACAGCACAGCTGAGGCAAGGAGAGCTCAAAGCTAAAAAGCACATGGGTTAATTCATTCAACCTGGCTCATTCAACCTCTCATTTTCTACAGCTATAAAGGTATCATGGCCACACTATTCAAATACGTTCCTGGAGCTGAAACATCTGGGTAACCCATTGAAGGAAAATGTTAAACAGACCAAAAATCGTTCGTTTCTTCCTTTACCCTGATCTCTTTCAAGTGGCTATGAAGCAATGCCGGGAGCCAGTAAACATTAACATGATCTAATACTCCCCCTTCAAATCCTGGCCCAGGCAAAGCCTGAATCTTGCCAGTGCTTCAGGCCCATTGAATTTGGCAGCACGATGCAAAAATGTTTCCTTGCTCCAGGGAAGCTGGGAGGAATGACAAACAAGACCAAACAGGCCCATGTGGTTTTATGTGAAATACAAACAACTCCCTGTAGTGCATCAGATCTCCCTTTCAAGCTGATTTTTCCCAGAACATTACTCAGCTGGGTAAGTTGTGTAGAGACATCGCAGCTCCACCTGCTGTGCATCTGCAGGCTGGTTCAGCCCCGAGCACTCAGCGAGGCAGCGTTGGGAGGGTCAGGGAAAGAGGCCCTCAACTCCTCTCGCATGCACCTAGATCACATCTTACAGAAATCTCCTATGAGTTTTGCAGACTTGACAGCCTGACATCTCGTGGAGAACTTCCTGGACAGCATCTGCACCATCCACCTCCAGAAGCAATAGGAAGTGTCTGATTACAGAGATTCCACATAGGAAAAAAGGAAGATAATCCAAAATTTTAATACCTGCTGGAATTATCCTCTGTATTATCAAAGCTGCTCAGTGTTTAGCCTGTTGAGCAGAACAACAGACAACCCTGGCTGGCTGCAGGTGTTTGTTCTGTGCACATATTCCTGGATGTCAGGCTGTAAGAGTAAAGCTCCTCCTTCAGGAAACACCCAACCTAAGAACTACCAGGTACTTGGGCAACCTGCTCCTCCAAACCTGGCTGAAGGAGAACTTGCACCATGAGAAGAGGTGGATTTTAGCGGACGGACTGCTACAGCTCACAGTTTTCTACACAGAGCTTTTGAGAGAGGTCGCTGATGCTTACCTTGCTCTGCCAAGCTGGGCTTCTCCAGATCCCCATTGACACATGGCTTGCTTTCTAGTCCATCCTTCAAGACAGGCGGGTCACTGTTCGGTTTCAGAAGGATGTTGCTGAAAGTGGGAGCCAAGCGAAAGCAGCGTTTGGTCTGAAACAGCTGGGTGGACATGGCCTGGAGATTACTGGCTATGCTCGCGTCATTAGTGCTCACGGAAGTCGGCCCATTGACTCCGGGATCCGGAGCCTCAATTTTAGAGATGCTTGGGCTGTTGGAGTCCCCAAGCCCACTGCCATCCACACAGTTTTTTAAGGCCTCTTTGGGCCCACTTTTGCCTCGGCCGCCTCCCTCCTCACCCGGCTCATCCTCCATGTCCTCTAAGTCGGACCGAGATTCTTGGCTGTTCATGTCAGAGTCCGTCTCCACATCAAAAGCAGCTTCTGCTTCCTCGTCACTCTTCTCTGAGCCACTTTCTGAGCCATCGCTGCCCTTTATGGAGCCCTGGCTGGAGTCAGAGTCAAAGCCCTCGCTCAGGTCGCTCTCATCCACCTTCTGGGGGTGGCGGCGGCGGCGCAAACAGGAGAGGCGGGAGTATTTCTTGCTTTTCTTGCAGTCATTCTTACGCTGTTCCTCGCTGGGCTGATGATTGGCCAAGTCAGCGTCGGCTTCCTTCTCGATCGAGTTCAATGGCTCCCGCGGCTCCTGGTCATCTGCCGGCATTTAAAATGAGACCACAAGTTAAGAAAGTCCCGATGCGTCACACAAACTGCTTGCCAGCCCTGAGCCTGGGGAACCAGTAGTGCAAATTTCAGCCATCACTTCTATTAGTGTCTTCAACCAGAGAACAAGCAATGGCAACCCCAGAAGAATGACTCACTTTCTAAAAGGAGCCCAGAACGACTTAGGAAACCTGGATTCCTACTGCCCAAGCTGTGCTGCTCCGTTATCAGGCAGCCTCAGTGCTGAATGCCGCTCGACCAGCATAAAATACAGTTGAATCTTGAATCTTTTCCCCAGCTTTCTCCACCACACCAAGCAGGGCGAGGACACGTGCCACTCAGCTTGATTAAACCAACCACTCCACCCTGTGACTGGGCTGCGTTGACCTAATCCCTTCCTTGACCAACATGCTCACAGCCTTTCCAGCAGCACTATGTCACCCCGACAGCTTCAAAACCCATTCACTGTTGCTTTTGACCAGGAAAACCCTAGTCTTGCATTCTGTGAAATATTACAAATTGACTGTTTGCCGGGGAAAGATTCTCTGCTCAACAGGATCCCCCAGAAACTAAAGATGTGGTTTTGTCTGAGCAGAGGTGAGGTGTGCTGAGCAGAGCCTGTCTCCCTTAGACACTGCCCTGCCCAGGTGTTTCACCTGAGATCATCCCCTCAGTGGAGGAGAAAAGAGTCCAGTAAATAACAGCAAATAGAGAGACAGAAAATAAAGAGCACAGATTGCGGTAAACAGATGACAAATGAGCTGCCAAGAGATACAGAAAGATAACTCCTCACAACAAGGAAAGCAACATTTTCATCCTGTGATGATTCTGATACTCACAGAGAACGTCTAAGTGGAGGCAGATTACCCATCTTTGGGGATTTCAGCCCGCCAATCAAAGACCAAGATGTCTCTAATTAGCACCACTCAGACACTACACTCCAAAACCCATGCCCAGGAGATTTAGGAAAGAAAAGTAAAAGCCAGCCCTATAAGCAGGCAACTGCCTCAGTTCTCTTACCTGTGCCATCGCTCTGAAAGGCTGGGACTGGGTTTTCCCCTTCTTCCAGCTCTGCTTGGAGGCGAATATTGACGTGATTTATCAGGTGAGAGAAGAGGGCCAGCGTGAAAGCGATGGCTGCGCTGTACTGCTTTGAACCTGCAACAAGACAGCGTAATGAGCTGGAGGAGACTGACCACTAGCCCAAAACACGTACGCCAGTTGAGACAACATCTTCAGCCTAACTGGACTGCTGAATGTTAATTACTAAATTTCTGAATAAAGCACTGCTTACCTGCCCTCTTGAGGCTGTGAACACTCATAAGGCAGATGATCACCATGCGAAAGATCAGGAGATCGGGAAGGAAGGAGTAGCCACTCTCATACTCTTCTTCATCTTCACTAGTTGAGCTCAGATTAGGAGGAGAGGGCAGGTAGAACAAGCACAGGTTGAAATCCTCCAGCACAGACTGGCAGAGAGATGTCAGCTCAGAATCCAGAGAACTTAACAAGAGGCAAAAATAAACACGAATTATTATTCAAGACTCAAGCTCCTGGCAATGTCTGCATGGAAACTGAACCAAAACTGGCAGTTAGGCGATTCTTTAGCACTAGACAGGATGAAGCACCAGTGAATATACTGCGGGGAACAACAGCTACGGGAAGCAAGTGAGATGAATCAGATTATGTTTTCCTCTCCAAAGCTGCTAAATTAAAGACAAACGATAACGAGAGCACCTCACTGCAAACAGATGGGTCACCAAAAAAAAAAATATATGACGACTTCCCTGGGAGCTCTGGCAATAGTCACTAAGATATACAGGGCGCTTCCATGCTAACGGCAGCAAAAGTTTTGGATCCGCTGCTCAGTTAAAGGATGACATTGCAGCACACGAACTGCGGACTCAAATTTTCCTCCTCCCCTGGCTCTAACTTGCAGCCCTGTAAGAATATTCTAAAATCCTCTGGAGCTATTAGCTACCTCAGAGGAAGCACCCACAGTATTCAATATAACGGGCTATGGGAGTCTCCTGGTTAGAAAATAAACCCGTCTGCAAAACATCTAGCAAATCCTTTTCAGGGGGCAACATGCTTGGGAAACTGAAGTAATTTCCAATTTTCTTATGCACTAAATATGTGTTAAGCAGATATTAAGTGAGTCTTGAAGTTCCACTCTGGCGTAAGTCAGTATTTGAAAGCTGATCCCATACTGGGCTGCATTAGCAAGGGCACAGCCGGCAGGCTGAGGAAAATGATTATCCCTCTCTATTCGGCACTCGCAAGATGGCATCTGGAGTACTGCATCCAGTCTTGGGGTCCCCGGTATGAAAAAACAACAAAACCCAACCAAACAAAAAGGCACTGACAAACTGGACTTACTCCAGCAGAGGACCTGTCAAGGGGAACAGAGAATGTGATGTATGAGAAGAGGCAAAGAGAATCAAGTTTGTCCAGCCTGAAAGAGAGAAGGCTTTGCGGGTATAATCTCCTGGTTTCAGGTGCCGAATAGGTGGTTACAGGGCACTGAGGAAGACTTCTCAATGGTGCACAGCAAAAGGAAGGGAAGTGATGGGTACAAGCTGCAGAAAAGGAAAATGAGACTGGATGGAAGGAAAAAAAAAAAAATTCCACAGTGAAGGCGGTCAAACACTGGAAGGGGGACCAGAGAGGTGTGGAATCTCTGTCCTTAAATACATTCAAAACTCAGCTGGATGAGGCTCGGAGCAACCTGATCCAACTCATTTGAATCTACCTTCACAGTGGACCTTACTTTGGGAGAGGACTGGACCTCTAGAAGGTCCCTTCCATCCTAAACTATTCCATGATGAGTTTTACTGCAGCCTGTGTACAAGCCCTTTGGAACACCTGCTCAATTTTAAGGAGTAAGAGGTTCATTTACAACCATCTGAAAACCTCCCGGCAGAGACAGAGAAAAGCCAAGAAAAAAAAAAAATAAAATCACACAGCTGTGCAAAGCATGCCCAGGTTACGCTATCTGTTTCTTTGAACGAGGTATTTGGTTACGCATTTCCAAATGCGGTGAACAGCCCCGCACACGTACAGACAGTGACTGTCCCATCAGCCTAAATCCAGTGCTTGCCAGGAAAAAGCATTTGATGAGTGAGCATGGCAAGAAAACACCAAAGGCACAGTATAGCACAGAGATGAGCTGTGAGGCTCAGGAATTCAACATTCACTCAGCTACTGGCTTGATTTAGCCAGAGTTGCATTTAACCCTTTGTATTTAAAGGGCTGTATTTAACCCTTTTACATAAATACAAAGTTGTATTTAACCTTTTGGTATTTCAGCCTCCCTTGGAAGATAATCTTTTTCACTCTCCCTGCAAGGTTAGAAGACTAAAGTCTTGGACCTTTTGGCAGAAAGCCTCAGCACAGGCACCGTTATTCTACAGGGAACAGTCTCTTCCAATTCTGAATGCCTGCTACTGTGAGTTATCAATAGAAGATATATCTGCCGTAACCTTACCTGCTCTTTGGCTGCAAAAGACTCTGCAGGTACATAAAGCTCACCAGCAACCTCTTAATGTCTTTGCCTCTAAAAAGATTGAGAAGAAAACACTGTAAAGCAGGTACCGCCGTCACAGAGAGGGACTAGACTAAGAGAGCGTTATTAATAGGTAAAGCGGGTCTCAACTGAAAACTACATTCTGGTGAAACTGGAGAAAAAAAGACAGCGTATACACTTCTAACTTCCACCAATACGCCTCAACCCTCAAGAACAGTCACCAGCTCCAGGGGAGAGTGAGAAAATCTCTGAGCTCAAACTCCACACCTAGCCAGCATTTAGCTTTTCTCCTGAAATTATCACCCGAGAGATCGAGAATGGGACCTAGATTGGGGCTCTCAAAATTCTGGGAACAGTCACTGACTTGCATCAGCCATCTACCAGTTCCCACTTCCCAGAAAGACACTACTCTCAACCCAGAGGATGACGCTGGTGGCACTGCAAACCCCCAGCCTGCATCCCTCTCCTTTTCTCTTCCCTCTTACCGTTTCTTGCTTGGAGACAACTTCCTGGTTTCACATTTCTTCAGCTGGTGATACATTTTGGCTGCTTTGTCGTACAGCCGCTTCAGGTTCCCATAGGCACCTTCAAAGGACACTTCAGACTGGATACTGAGGTACCAAAATACACCACATCAAAAGTTACTTTGCCACAAGGTTGCTCACATTTTATGGCTTTAATTCACTAGAAAGTTATTCAGTTTTCTAAGTATGAAGACAGGTACCTAATGCTTTTGTTTGAACACGCTGGGCTACTTAACTCCCACTGATGTCTGCAAACCCCACTTCAAGCTGTACCACAGCTCCATCTGCAATGTTTACACACCTTTTCAAATATGTGCCTTGAGGCCATTCTCCGATAACTGAATTCCACCCACCTCACTGTGCGGGGTGCCTCACTCAGCACCTCCACTCCCCTTCAAACCCGGCTCTGTAGCACAGGGTCTCAGGTGAAACCCTGCCCTCCAAGCGCAGCCCTGCACATGTATTTTAGCGACCAGCACGACGGTTTGGTTTGACCGAGGCTCGCTCTTATTACCAGTCCTGCTCAAGGGTGAAATAACTCCATCTCTCTTCCCCCTCCCCTGGAACTCGTCTGCTGAAAACAGTCACAAGTCCAAAGTAAAGGAGAAAAGAGCGTGGCACCAGCAACCACAGCGCACTGGTTCTCTGTGCAGGAAGCCACAATCCCCACAGACACTCACCAGCGTAAGTAGCAGTAGGTAGCTTCCACGTTGTAGTACTTGCTCCCTGCCAGCGTCCCCAGCTGGTTAAAGGGCATGCCTGCCATGAGAGAGGGGCAACGCAATTAACTCACAACTCTCCAACAGCCCTGCCAGAAAGCAGATCCTTCCCCTCTCACTACATTTCCACACAGGAGGGAAGCCAGGAGACACAAAGAGTAGTAGAGCTGCAGCACAGAGTCTGAGCTACTCGATCCCTTCACCACCCAGCTTTTTTTTCCCTGTTTTATAGTGCTTTTAGACCCTCCCCACCTTCCTGCCAGTTATCTACATGAGAAAGCAGAGCAAACAATGCGCCTCCTCTGTATGAATAATGCCACAGCCTTGACTCTGTATTCCTCTTGACACAGACGTCATCTTATCAGCATTTAAGAGTTCTATTCCAGCCCACTGGGGTACATAATTTTTTGTTGTTTATTGGTGTTTGGGATCAGCCCGTCAAACAACTCAGTGAGAACTCTGCAAAGACAGTACAAACACTTCTTAAGCTAAGACAGGCCCTCGACTCTCGCCAGGGCGTGTTTTCATAAGGTAGTCGCACCTGAAGGAGAAAGCAGCATGTGAGATTTTTTTGCAGGGGTAAAAAGAGGGAGGTGACCAATAATGCTCCGCTTCTGGCAACGGACAGCTGGATCTTCCCTTCGCCAGACAAGCACAACGTTACCACATTCATGGAAGCCTGAACTGCTGAGAGCTTATCAGATGGGTAAAAGTTGAGGTCATTCGGGAAGGGCACCTTTGCTGTTAACTCCTCTCTTTGGCTTGCCAGCAAGAGAGAGATTCTCAAAAAAGGAAGTAATTTTGACCAGAGGATAAAACCACTCCTCTCCCAGCAGCAGGATACAAATCTGACCAGCGCAGTATCACACGGTATTGTTTTGAGGTTGCGGCAACACGATTGTAACAACTGAAAATTCACGGTAACTCACTCACCAATTTGTGGTGCAACAGAAAGGGCTTGATAGTAAAACCGCTCAGCCAGCAGCTCTGTGTCCACACCTGCCAGTTCATTCTGATAGCGAGCTGAAAGAAAACCACACGTTGCCCATCACAAACCAGAAGGCAGCGTCTTCTCTTCCCTCCTGCAGAGAAGCACAGCTTCCCTACAGATTAACAACACCACAAAACGAGAAATACTGGCCAAGTCAACAAATCCATCAAAGAACCGCTCTTGGCAAAACACAGGAACGTACAGGGTTTGCCAGGCCCGTCTGAAGGGCTTTTATTTTAACCGCGCTATTCCGCACATCACAACCCCTGCCACTTCAAGCAAAGGGGATATCCCTCGACACTTGCGGCAGCACGTAAGCAAAAGGAAGATGTTCTTGTGCTCCAAGTGTTAAGTGCCGATTCATTTATCCTGGAAATAACTCAGAGTTGTGCTCCATTTCCCGGTACCTCAAACAGGCTATATTCTACTACAGCAGAGTGTGGAATCTAAAGCATGTCAGCTGACATGTGTATATATATATATATATATATATATATATATATAAAAATACCTGGCTGTGGTCAGACTGGACTTTACTAATTTATTATATTATTTTTTGACAGCAGTTTTGGAAACCTTAGGTGAAAGCACTGTGAAGAGGCAAGCGCATTTCTCTCCCACCAGTCAAGTAAGTCATTCTTACTACCCCCATAAGACATTTATTTGCAATGCCATTTTTAGGCTGATTCATGTGCAACGATAAAATGCCAAACAGCTTTCAAGAGCTTGAAGGCTGCTGCGTGTCAAGCACATTTACCCGTGCCACACTTCAAATAGCTGTTTTTCACACAGTTACATGTTTTCTCACTGCCTTCGCTCCCACATGTTCACAATCAAGCAAGAAGCTGACACACTTACCACACACTTCAGGAGGTCGTGACTGTGGGATAGACACGTCTGCTATAAAAAGGATGACATGCAGCCAGACACAATGACAAAGAACCCGGGGCTTTGCAGCGGCCTACCACTCCGGATTGATTCACAACACTGCTTAATAAATCTGATTCTCAGTCACACTTGTGCTGATGACGGTGGCTCCGTAAGGCAACCTTAGAGCCAGTCTGAAGTGAGAAGTCAGCCCACTCTGCGTTTCCTTCACGCTGGCCAAACAACGTAAATAAAAGCAAGGGCTTCCATTCGTACACAGCCACGGATACGGCTGTTTAGCAATAGCAAAATCCTCACCTACTTGTCCAAAAACAAAGCTTCTGCAATTTGTAGCCGTTCGGTTATCCACAAGGATTTCAGCTTACACAAACGTGTCAGAGGGAAACAAGTGTCTGCAAATAACTACAGCTGGTGACTAACGACGACGGACTCAGCACTGTACAGGCACCAACTTTTTGATGTATTAAAGGCTGCCCTGAAAGACGACGCTGTCCTTACCTAGATCTCCCAGATAAACCAGACATCTGTGACATGCCATCTGTGCCCACTCCATCTCCTTCTCCGATGCAGACACAGGTTTCTTGCAGCCTACACGAGAAATACGAAATCACATACACCGTTGGGTACAGGCGGCTGGAAAGACAGAGGAGCAGCTCATGCCTCTGCCCGAGACACCCAACATTTCACCGGATGAAAACAAAGACCACAAGGTCAGACCACACTGTTGGCTGCCGTCTGTGGCATCTGACCAGCACCGCTTCGCTCTCATTGTCAAAATGCGGAAAATAAATGTAGAGAATACATGGAGACACTGATGTTCACCCACTCCCTCTTCAGTTCCCTGCTGGTCAGGGGCAGTGCATGTCAAAGTCACTGAAGTGACTGTCACTCAGACTTTGCCTACAAGGTATGCCACCGAGAGCTGGCTCCATTTGCACTCAGACAAGGGGACAAAGGCCAATTCCTCTCTATACGCCATGTGATCGTGTTAACGCAGCATTGAGCACAAGCTCATAAGGCCTGTTGAGAGGCTGATTTTGTTAGCATGGCTAATGAGGCCTTCGGATGGGAGCCGGAGCAAATCCCTGGAAGCCAGAACAAAGTCTGAGCACACTCGCACCTGGCAGTAGCGTACGATGCAGACGTACCCTCCCCGACACCGAAGATGGAAACAGACTCATTGTCTCAAGACTGAGATCTAGATTTAGGGCTGGCCGACCAAAAAGGGAGGAAGAGAAGGAAAACAAGGCAAAATGAGGACAGCAAATCTGTGCTGTAGGCAGGGCGGCTGCCGTCAGTTAGGAAGAACTGCCTTCGTCCAGAGGAGGGCAACAAGCTGGTGAAAGGGCTGGAAGGAATGTCCCGTGAGGAGCAGCTGAGGACTTCGGCCTTGCCTAGTCTGGAAAAAAGGAGGCTGAGGGGCGACCTCACCGCTCCCTGCAAGTTCCTGAGAAGGGGACGTGGGGAGAAAAGGACTGATCTCTTCTCCCTGGGATCCAGTGATAGGCTGCCTGGGAATGGTTCAAAGCTGCGTCAAGGGAGGTTTAGACTGGACATGAGGAAGCATTTCTTTCCCAAGAGGGTGGGTCAAACACTGGAACAGGCTTCCTAGAGAGGTGGTCGATGCCCCAAGGCTGTCAGCGTTTAAGAGGCATTTGGACAATGCCCTTAATAACATGCTTTAACTTTTGGCCAGCCCTGAATTGGTTGGGCAGTTGGACTAGATGATTGTTGGAGGTCCCTTCTAACTGAAATAGTCTATTCTATTCTATACTGAACTTTAAAAAAAAAAAAAAAAAAAAAGAAAAAAGCACTTCAGACAGTGGAAAGTGTCGAAAGCAACAGGGGAAGGCTGCAGCCAGATGACCTGAACTAACTTATGCCATCAAACATGACTCAGCTCCTGGGAGGGGCTGCTGCTGGCAAGACTGTGCTTCCCACCTCCCCATCAGCACTTTCTCCCGGGCCAGCGGGTCGTGGCTCAGCCAGAGATCGGGAAGCAAAGGCTGCCGCGTCCGCGCTTCCTCTCCAGAGGGCATTTACTGCCACTGGGCAGACCAGTACCCTGGATTCAGTCTAGGTTCGGTCTCCCTGTTGCCAAGGGCTCCCACCTTCTGGAAGAGAAAATTCCCTCAAGCAGGAATTCCCAAGGAAGATCTTTAAGACCCGTTCAGCCTGCTGTCCGAGCCGCTTCCCTCCTGGCTTAGTTTAAAAGCCTCCAGATTTCACTTCCACTCTTAAGCGACCAGTGAGGAACAGCTCCCACTTGCTAACAGGCACTGCATGAGTTACGTTATACAAATTCTGGCCTTCAAATCTGTGGACCGGACCTACCCTCCCTTTCTTTTTTGCTTTAAATCCTCTTGCTCCCAATTATAACCACCAAGTTGCACCCAGATCTTTTCCTGATATGCAAGGTTACATCTCTGTTATCCAGTTACGTACTGACCTGCTGCATCCTTTTAATTAAAGAGCCTAAAGACATTAAGAAACCTGAATAAGGGGAGCCTTCCAAATGCAATCACGCACCACAGGGTACAAACCCATCTGGAATGTGCATTTTGAGAATTTATTAATTCTGCGGTACTGAGACACATTTCTCAAAGCAACAGTTGCCAGGGACATCTGCCTTTTAAACAGACATCTCAAAGCCAATCATGATACAATCATCTCCCAGAACTAAGAATAGGATACCAGCAACTAAAACATTCTATTGCTCCAGACACACTAACTTCTTCTATGCCTGTTTCTGCTGTCCCCCAACCCGCCAGCTTTAAGAATGTCAATTAAACCCTTGCTAATACAGGTCACAAAACATACAGAGGTTCCATTTCTCACCTGGACCCACCCAAACAGAAACACGTGGCTTTAGGCCACTGAGCACAATCCACGAGCAAATGTGAACAAACTATTACAAGGTAATCGAGGATGTGAACGCACGTGCAGCCTTGAGCTGTTTCAGGCTGTGAACACTCTTATTCTTTCCTCCCTAATAGGTGAGATACCTCAAATTACCCTGCATCTACGGGCACAGAGAGGCAGTTACGCGAGACAGCTAACATACCTTACTGTGTTACAGCAGCTTCCTCATGTTCTCAATCCAAGAGTCAACAGCAGTTTCAAAGCTACACACAGTACAACTAGGAAGCACGTGAAAGGAGCACAGATAGAAGGGGCACCAAGAAGAGGAACAATATCTTACACCTAGTGAATAGGATGTCCTGACAAAAATCTGTTGATTTCAAGAGCCTATTCCCCCGATAGCCCATTTGTCTGCTTTAATTAAGCTTTTAAAAACATCCTGTACAGCCAAAAGTGCTTTTCAATTTTCCATAAAAATCTGCCATCACCAAACACATACTAAAGAACTTTCTAACAGCTTTTTCTTCCTGTTAGAAACCCTTCTTTCTTCCCCACTTTAGTATTTAAAAAAAAAAAAAACCAAACAAAAAACCATACAACAACACAGTGCCATGGAAAAGAAAGCAGGACAGACAGTCTGTTCTAAACAGCTAATCAGGAAAAAAAAAAAAAGATAATCCCTTGAATGCCGGAACAAAGATGGACTAGCACAAGGGGATGCCACCTGTTCGGGGATTCGGGCCTTGCCCATGAGACCAACACGCCAAGCACTAACCTATGAGAGGGTCTGTTACGTGCGTCCAGTCAATACAGCACTGCAGCTCCAGCTGATAGTGAGACTGGATGTAGAGGAGAAGGTGCTGGTAAAATCCTATGCCAGCAACTAAGTGAGTCCGGTACGCGCACTCCAGAGTGCTACGGCTGTGAATGTGCTGGAGGGAAGAAAAATGAGAATATGTTAATGCAGTCTGGATAACATTTCAGGCTGCCCACCCAAGTTACACCAAGTATGAAGCCAGATAGTGGGGAGCTCAGCTGTAACTGGTTTTGCAGTTCTGTACCTCCTCTTGCTCAACAATGTTGTACCCAAGTGGTATTGACTAAGGGTCAACATCAAGAAGGAGGAACACTTGCTGCTACAACAAATAAATAAAATCAAGGTGTCTGGTTAGAACACCTTAAATACATTCACACAACCAGATCACCAGGAGAGAGTTCACGGCATTAGAAAATACAAGTGTGAATGCTGTGAGTATTTTCCAGGAATCAAGTCCAGCAAAAACAATCAGCACGGAAAAAGCCTCTTAAGACCACTGTTCTACACGGAGCTGTATGTCTACTGAAGATGGGAAAACACAAATTAAGCAAATTATGTTGAAATATCCTCTGCAACGGCAGCACTCTCAGCAGATCATTAAAGCTTACCTGCCCACAGCTAGACAAAAAGTGTATGGCAGCTCCACAATTAAAATTCAGGAGCGCCTGGCTTCCCGCCCTGTGTTCAGACCACAACTTCTCCAAGCAAATGAAGCTTTTAACTTGGTCTCACCCATTGCACAGCCAGAGACTTTCTCATGCCAGAGCCACAGATACCTGCCTTTTTATTTGTTTTAATGAGCTGGATAACTTCATAGTAAACTTTTCTCCAGAGCAGTTCTTCTGCTTTTCTTCCGTAATCCACTGGATGCAAGAACATCAGCTTCACACACAGCTCCCGCAGCCTGCGACAGACAGCAGAGAATTCACATTTAGCTACAGCAGCTACAAATACAGCTGCCACTACATAAGCATGGAAGAGGAAAATCTGAATTCATTATGATGGATGAGCTAGGCCATCTGGTGACAGTACAGCTTGTGTCACTCCCACACAAGAGCATCTGGAAAAGCCATACACCTAACCAGTTACCTTGGCTCAGCCAGCCATCAGTAACTTTCTAAATTGCACAGTAATATCAAGAATTGTCTCGACAGCTTCAAAAATTAGTAAGAAAATCATCCCTGCCAGGCACCCTCTAAACCTGATAAAAGATTTCACACACATATAAGAAGTTTCTTCACCACGCAGTTTTTTAAAGGTTGCTCCAAGCCCCGTCCGACCTGGCCTTGAACCCCTCCAGGGATGGGGCAGCCACAGCTTCTCTGGGCAACCTGGGCCAGGGGCTCACCGCCCTCACAGCAAAGAGTTTCTTCCTAAACCTAATCTAAATCTAAAACAACTAAGGGCCTGCCCAACTTACTTGTTCCTCAAGCTGATGTTCTCCGGCTTGAACACTTCTTGATACGCTGCCTTATTGCCAAGGATGAGATCCAAACGATGAACGGCCTCTACCACTGCTCTGCAAGGTAACACAGCAAGAAGAGTTTCAGAAGAGCAGGTTATCTGGGATCATTCCGTGAGATCTGGGATGTCTGCACAGAACCGTACCAGCCTAGTTAACTCCATTATTAGCAAGCCGCGCTATACCACCACGCCATATTAATTGATTTCCTTTCTGCCCTCTATTTTAAAAAGCTTATGGAAATAAGTGAAAAGCAGTTACGTACACTGTAATGATTTTGCTGCAAAACAGTTGTTTAATCACCAGTTACCACTGCCCGTCTCGTCAAAAACATCAATTATTTCTACAGTGGCAAAGTCAGAAGTGTCGGTGGACATGTCAGCAACTTTTAACCTCAGCAATTAAATCACGCTATACATACACCCAAATTAATTTGGGCATAGGCTCTACGAATCTTAAGCTCTACGAATTAAAAAAATGGACTGATTTCTAACTGTATCGACAGCGTAAGAGTCAAACCTCCACCAACTCGTTTCCTTACATACTTGCCTATGAAAGAAGGCAATTCACGTCACTCATTTGCCAAAACTTCATTACAGTGATTCATTGATTAAAGCCCTTAAAGATTTCTCAACAATAGGTAACAGAGATACTCAAACCCAGCCTAAAATACGAACTTTGTTACGAGATTTTTCCCCCAAAAGCCAGCTAAAAGACAGACTAAGCAACCCCTCCAAACCTCTGAGCCATGCAAAAAAATACCGAATCACTGCCCAAGACTCTCCTCCTGGAGGAGGAACACCACACTGTGCAAAACCAAGCACTTGAAAGTTTGTGCTTGTGAACAAATCAGACTAAAACATTGCAGTGAAATAAAACCAGGGACTTACAGAAGCATTAGTGCTTACAGGAAGCACCCTCATCGATATCTCATGGACAGTTTGATAAAGAAAAATCGACCAGCTGCGTTAAACCCTTCCTACCAAGGGAGATCATCTCTAAACTTCTGCCTTTGTTAAGCCTGTATTTGAGCTCAATAAACTGACTCCTGAAATTAACTTTCCCCAGCTGTTAACTCGACATGTTCCTCTAAGAAATCTGTCCTCCAAACCATCCCCAGCCACTAGCTATCAAACTCCACAGGTACTTGTTCTCCCCCCCAACTTCACATCTGTCTACCCGTCACTCCCCGTTTGCTCCAATACCTTCGCTGCTCCCACTGCTGAGCCTCCCGCGCACAAGAGCCGTTTGAACAAGAAGCTGAAGACAAGGAAGACGCATTGTAAACACAGAATGGGACACTTGATCAGAGCAAACTTCTGCGTAGCAGAACAGCGCGATGCTGCTCCCAGCCTGCTCCCCCTTCCCCGAAATCTCCATCGTCTGCAGAACGCAAACCCCCTCACCACGCTCGCAGCACAACGCGAGGACCAAACCGTCTTTTCCCGCACATGCACAAACGGTCGCCAGATTGAACACAGGGCACTCGCAAGCAAAAGCATGCAAAACCGTACGCTAAGGAGGCAGGCTGAAACCACCACCACTTCCTTGAAAACTACAGATATTACTGTGAAGTAACTGACGGTTTCACACAGCAGCTCCTTGCTAACAAGGCAAATCCGCTTTCACAAACCCACCACACCAAAAGGAACCTCCCTGAAAAAAACCCCAGAATATTCAGGAGCTCAAAGAGAAAGCGTCCCATCTCACGCTACGTCACGGGAAGCCTTTCATTCAAGGGTAACTGGAAATCTCCTTTATTTCCAGTAAATCACAGAACCTGACAGAAGAGAAGCATAGGGTATAGGACTGTCTTGCACAATGGCTTGGGAGATCAAAACACCACAGTGTTCAACCAACTTCTTCCTAAATAATCATGAAGAAAACCAAGAATAGAGTAAGAATCACACACAAGCGTCTGCAACTAACCTTGACACCCGCAGCCACTTCTGCCCCCTAGCGACTTTCTCCCGTGGCCCGAAGGTCCTTCGCAAACTCTAACAACCTAATACCCTCAAGAGCACATAAAGCAAGCGAGTAAAATGCTTTTTGGTTTACAGGTACAAGGCAGTGTGTATGAAGCATTCATCCAAGCTCACAACATATTGGTGGAGGAGGGATGGACAGGGAGGGCCAAGAAGCCCCACATAGACATTTAGTTTCCCCAGAATAGATCTCCACAAAGCGGCAGGCAATAAACACATCCTTACTGCAACCGGTGATTAATCTCTTGTCACTGTATCCCTCAAAGACCCTCAGCAGGAAACGAACAGCGTGGCTCACAGGGAACTGATTTGTTTCCTACGCAGAAGGGCGACCAGAAGAAAGGGGAACTGCTGATTCATTTGATTCCCAGAGAGAAGTATAGGAAAACTATGATCCTCTGGTCCCAAAATAGGCAGTCTCTACATCTTCAAAATAGCTGTAAAAATGCATTCACTGTGCTCGGCAGCCGCTGTGTGTCTGATAGAAGCTCACATGTCACTGACACCTCAAGGTGAGAAATGATTTCACGGTGACTACAAGCAGTGGACACCTGCATCCAAGGACACGGTCGACCCTTAGGGCGGGATGTCACACATGCAGGTGTGAACACGTGTGTCCAAATCCTCATGTGCAAGTTAACTATATTCAAAAGCTCAACACTGATTCCTTCTCCTGCCACTTATTCAATTCAGATTCTTTTATGGGCACGTGGTCCAGGTTCTCCCACTGCTCGGTAGCTCACATGCCAAACAAGCCTCTATTTTTTTATATCTGGAAAAAAACAGGTCATAAAACCTCATCTAAGAGCCCTCCTGAGTTCAGCAGTGACAGAAATGCATCTTGACACTGTGCAGCACGACACCTGTGAAATAACAGGAATTACTCAAAAAGCAGCGGCCAGAACCCCCTTCCCAAGTTCATAGAATCGTTATGGTTGGAAGAGACCTTTAAGATCATCAAGTCCAACCGTTAACCCAGCACCATTAACCCAGCTGCAAGCAAACAGACAGCTATTTGGCTGCCAACAGTATCAGTGGGTAAGAAATGGGATCAAGCAGTTAAGGAAAGCCTACGCACATGCGCCAGGACTCAAACGCCTGCCAAATGTGAAGTACAGAAAAGTTTCCTTCCAGGGACGATCAGAGCAGGGACACTGGAGGGTATCCCACCTTCCCCTCGAGCACAGGGTGGGAGACATCCCAGAGGGCATCTCCCATACTGCCCTGTTTCCTACAACAGTCAGGAACGGGCACATGAAGACACTGGTTGCTTCTGCTACTTTTTATGGGTTCATTAAAAAAAAAACAGGGTTGGTGACTCGAAAGCAGCAAGGTCTATGTTTTAGGATGCAGGTTCCTGAGCCGTAAGGCAGAAGGCAGACCCCACACAAAAATGCCTTCTTCGCAAGAGCTCCATGGTGCTGCTGGAGGAGGCGGAGGCAGGAGTTAAGAATCTGTGACAGCCAGTGACGACCTGCAAGGATCCCATGTCCGCAGTGGTGAGGAAAGGGGACACGATGAGGACAAAAAGGTACAGGAGCCACCTCACTTCAAAAATGTTAGCAAACATCAACACAGGCACTACAGACCATGCTCTGATTAAAAGGCAATACGGTATTTGTGCCTCGGATGGCTTGAGACCACGGGCTGAATTTTACTTAGCAGTTAAGAGGCCAAATTTTGTCCCAGTCCCCATTTTTATACCTGCTGGGTCTAAACGTTGCTTTCAGACAGCACATCAAAACCACAGAGGAGGCAAATCAGATGCCAGTCTATTAAAAGAACCAAGTACAGCACATCATGCCAAGCAGGGTGGAAATGGTCCAAGGTGAAGTCCTCTTCAGCCACGCAGACACCGATCTATCACTTTCCTTCTGTGCAACTAACATTCTGGGATGGGGCAAGACAGCAGGGAGAATTATTTGCCCTCTATTTCTTTATTTAATAGACCACTGAGAGCCACAGTCTCTGAGGAGTAAGACATTTCTCAGGGAAAAGATCTGCAATCATTCATTTGTATTCTGGCATGTGTCAGTACACAAATAATACTGCCCAGAACAAGGCTGGCAGACAAGAATAGTAACGCAAAGCCAATGAGCTAATGGTTACCCAGAATCCAGAAAAGAAATCTGTAAAATAAAGCCGGTCACCCTACAGTAAAACATACGTTTTAAAACAGCACCCAGGGTAATCCAGTTGCCACATTCGGAGGTGAAACTTGGGGATTACCAGTCCAGGAAGACTTAAATGGAAAAGATCAAAGACCACCCTATGAACAGTGATGGGCAACCTCATCTCCAAAAGAACACTCCGATGGCCAGCACACTTGCCGAGAACCGTGGAGACCTGAGCTCAACTCCCGCTGCTCTCACAAGCAGACACAAAGCTGATCCCATGTGGGCAGTTTATAGCTGCGACTGGAACATTCAAACACCTGTGATTCAAAGGCACTGTTTAATCCGGTGGCCGAAACTTTCCAGAGACAGTCAGCCACCACACAAAGTACAACGTGCTTCTCAGAGGACAGGAAGTTACCGCTTCATCTAACTGAACTTCAGGCTGAAACAGAACAGAACTGACAAGAGACTGTTAAGGTAGAGAGCTTGCTAAGAGAGCTACCAGCTACATAGCAAGAAAATTTGTGGGCACTGCAGACATTATAAATCCTGCACTAAAATCCCAGTACTCACTTCCAGATAAAAAAAGGGCCATTTCTACAGGAGTGTGGTTTTCTTTTTCTGCCATAAAAATGCTATAAAGCAACCACACACCTTATTCTGCCATAAAAATTTAAACAGAAAACAACCACTTCCTTGCCTTGATGACCAATCCAGTGTCTGGTCAAGGGACGTTCACTTGTGAGCTCCAGCGGCATAATGAGGTACCGCTTGCCAGGTGAGCCAAGAAGCACACACATTGCTGGTCCACTGTGACCACAAAGTAAAACACATCTTAAACCATGATGAAGGTGGTTTAAACAAAATGCATTCTATTTTGCAAGCAGCAGCACATACATCCTCTCCAATCCTGTCCACCACACCTCGGGTAGCAGTGGGCAAGGTGCTACGCTGTGCCAGCTCGACTCCTCGCAGATGTGGGAAGCCACCCCTAAGATCAAATGGGGTATCTCAATGTGACAGCAGATACAGAGCACCACAGCCCTGCAGGCGCTTCCAGCACGACAACGCAGCCCACACCTCGGGTAATCCAAGCCATTGTGTCTTACCACTGACCTTACAATAAGAAAGAGAAATGCACCTAATACAACTTCAAAGCACCGGGAACGTGCTTGTATGAAGCGCATCACAGAAACAAACGAATTCCGGTAACTACCACTCAAACCTGCTATTACTGCTTTGGACTTCTGGGCAAGGATCTTGCCAGATTTCTCAGAGGAAGGCAAGCCTTGCCCTGTTTTAGAGGAGGGTAGTGAGGTTCCAGGAGATGAAAGGACATGGCCAACGTCACCAACCAAGTCAGCAAGACAAAAAGAAAACGGAGCCCATCTCTTGCCTTCATTATGTTGCTCATCTTCAAAACCACATTGCCACTGCTGAAACTCCACTACGAATCTGCTTTACTGATAGAGAAATTGAGACAGAAGAGGACAATTTCTGGGCCGCACTCACAAAACAAGTCATCAGCAAAGCAGAGGCCAGGCACCCCAGCGCTGACAGCGTGGCACCTCATCCCTGCTGGGCTGAGCTGACCAAGGCCATCGTTATTTCCTGAATCTTGTCTTCTGATGCTATTTCCAATGCACGGTGCAGAGATGTGAGTGAGAGTGGAGTCCCAGGGAGTGCTTCATTGGTAAAACCTGCAGCTAGAGCAGCCTTGCCCTCCGCACAGCAGGAGTGCCCTGGCTCAAGCTCCTGCTCATCGCACCCTCTTCTCCAGCCTTTCCTACTTAATCCCCATCTGCTGTCAATGCCAGGGACCCCCTCTCCAGCCCCCCATCTCCCTGGGTAACCCCTACATCTTGCCCTTATCCCACTGCATCCCCACACCTCCCTCCCCATCAGCCCCCGTAACCCCCAATTCCCGCATAACTCCTTCCTCCATCCCCCATGTCCTGACCCATCCCCCTGGGTGCCCCTTTCCTGATCCCCTCCTTACCCTCCCACCTGTCTTCTTCCCCCCATCTCTCCAGTGTTCTCTCATCTCCCCTGGATCCCCCCCCCAGTTCCTTTCCCCCCACTTTGTTTTGACTTGTCTCCCCTGCACCCCCCATACCCCTTTTTCACCAGTGCCGCCCCCCACCCCACGTACACCTCACCTCCCCTGGATCCCACACAACCCCCTTCCTCCCAGTCTTCCCTAAATTTCCCCCTTCTCCTTTCCCTTAGCACTGCCCTGCTTCCCCTGGATTCCCCCTCATTTTCTTCACCTCAATCTTCCCTAAATTCCACCACCCCCTTCCCCTGTTTCCCCCCGTCTTCCCTACATCCCACCACCTCCTTCCCCCCCCATCTTTCCTGAACATCCCTCCAAGCCCCCCCCCCGGTTCCCCCAGTCTCCCCTGCATTCCTTCCCCCTCCAGGTTTCCCTCCAACGCCCCCTGAATCCCCCCTCACCCCCGATAAACCCCCAGCCTTCCCTCCCTGCCGCCATTTCCTTCCCCAGCCCCTCTAAACCTTCCCTGACTCCTTCCCCCACCTCATTCCCTTCAACCTTCCCTAAATCCCCTCAGTCCCCTCCGCCTGGGTCCCCCCCAACCTCCTCCGGACCCCGCCCCATCTCCTTTCGCCCCCCTACTTTCCCCTGCACCCCCTCATCCCCTTCCCCCGCTCCCCACCTCTCCCCTGACCCCCTCCATCTCTCCCCCGGCTCCCTCCTCCTCCCCCCGGACGCCCCTCTCCTCACCGGTACAGCCGCTTGGTGTGCAGCACCTTGGCCTCCGGCTCGCCGCTCTCGCCGGTAGCCCCGCCGCCTTGGCTCATGGCGCCCGGCCGAGGGCAAGGCCCGGCCCACCCGGCCGAGACACCCCCCCCGGCCTCCGCCCGCCCGCCCGCCCTCTCAGCAGCGGCCGCGCCGCCCCGCCGCTCCCCGCCGCCGCCGCCGCCCCCGGCCCCGCTCGGCCGCCATGGCTGCGCGGCTGCCCCCTGCCCCGCACAGCTCTCGCGAGACTCCGCGCGAGACCGGCCCGCGGCGGGCAAACATGGCGGCGGTGGGGCCGGCCTCACCTCGCGAGAGCTCGGCCTCATCTCGCGAGAGTTCGCCCTCTCGCTGCGCCAGCGCCGGGGGCGGGCAAATATGGCGGCGGCGGTCTCAGGCGGCTGGGCCGTGGTGGTCGCTCTGCCGGGAGCTGGGCCTCAGGGGGGCTGTTCCCGCTGTGAGCCCTCCCTATAGCTGTCCCGCGCCATGAGCCTGGCTGTGGGGCGGGCGTCCCCCTGCCTTGGCGCCTCAGGGCCGCCCCTGAGGGGTGTTACGGGGGTCAGACTCCATCCTTGTGAGGGCCATGAGCTGGGGTGGCGGCAGGAATCCCTCCCCAGCCCTGGGATTCCCTTCACGCCGCCATGCAGCACGGAGGCCCGGTGCTGGAACGGGGACTCCCCGGGGTCCCTTTGGCGTGTCACCTCCTCAGCACGGCCATGGCTTTCACAGGAGATCCAGGCCTGGCCTGTCTCCGCCATGGCTGACAAGCACTGGGGCTTCTCCTGCACCAGGCCCTGCCGCCAGCCCTCCTGGCACAGAACCCCCCTGGAAGGGGGACACGCCGCCCTGTGCCAACCCCTCCATGGTGGCTGTCCCATGCAGGGACACATCCCCGGGCGTGGGTGGGCTGGGAAGCTGGCAGAGGGCTTGAGGGGCCACCGCAGGCTCGGCCCCGCGTCGGGCAAGGCGGCTGCGCCTGCCCCTTTGGCTCGGCCCCACCTTGGGCTGGTTAAACAGGTTTGAAGTCTACACACAGATTGAGGAAGCATTTCGCAGGCTCCCAGCACGGCTGCTGCTGCTGTGTGGCCCCCCCCAGGCCCATGGCCCCCCACCTCTCTCCAAGTAAGTCCAGCAGCGAGGGGAGCCCGGTGCCAGCTTCCCCCCGCATCCTGGGGGGTGATGAGGGAGGGAGTGGGGCTGGGAGTGGGGAGGTGGAGGTATGCAAGGTACAGGCAGCTGCTTTTGCCGTGCTCCCTTGCGTGGACCTTAGGTGAAGCCCTGCGCCGCTCTGCCTCAGTTTCCCCATGGCTGTGGCCAGGCCAGGGCACTTTCTGGGGGTGCAGGGATGAATGTGCCCAGGAGGGAGAGCGAGAGACATTTTCATTGCAGGAAGCTCCCATGCCTGCAGCCAGCAGCACCTGAGGCGGGCTAAGAGACAGGGGTCCCCTGCTAAGAGGGAAAAATGGGAGATTTCTGCCTGGATCTCCTGCTTCCCTATAGCAAGCGGCACCCGGCAGCCTCCTGTGCCTGCCCCAGATCAGTCTCAGCCACAAGAGGCAGCAAATCTGGCTCACCCTGGATTTAGCTGTGAATCCTAGATGCAGCCTGGCTGGCTCTGCCCGAGTATCGGGGCTCGGCTGATGGCGGCAGGGGACGGAGCTGCGTGTGGAGCCGGTTGTGTCAGCCAGGCAGTGTCCAGCTCGCCAGAGTCACTGGGCTCGTGCCCGCCAGAACCCCCAGGATGTTTGGCCAGGTGGGGATGCGATTCCCGGGGCACAGCCAGGGCTCAGCAGGCACCCAGCTCTGGGCAATGGTGCCCACGTGTGTGATGCCACATGCCCCGATCCCGCTGCCATGCGCTGGGTGTGCTGGCAGGGCATGAGAGCATGGGGACACTGGGCTCTGCTTTAGTGGAAGGGCAGGCAGGTGATGGGGACTCCAGGGGTGGCGGCTGCCAGTTCGCAGCCCACTTTGTAACTGGGGCTGTGCGCGTGACCCCAAACCTCTCATTTCTGCTGTTTTTTCGTCTGTCTCCTTTCTCCTGGCACAGGGTGAAGTGGAAGGGACAGGAACCCAGTCCCCTCTCGACACCCCAAAACACAGGAGAGTTTCTTGCCAGTCCCCAGCTGCGTCCCGAGTGATACTGAGCCGGCTGCTCTCATGGCTGCCGCTGACCCCATCCTGCCTCCTGAGGAGGTGGCTTTGCTGGAGCTAGGGAAGGTTGCCCTGGCCACCCCCCTGGACAAGGTGCCACCGGCCCCAGGTGAACACCCAGGGGACCCTGATGCCACCCTGCCATGGGACCGGAGCCAGCACAGCGCCCCGAGCCAGCCAGAGCCTGCAGAGACAAAGAGGCGCTCAAGTCCCGAAGGGGGCCGCGAAGACCCAGAGGAGGCTGCTCTCAACTGCCCCCCAGCTGAGGCCGAAGACGAGGAAGCCCCCGGGCTGCCCGTGATGGCGGCCCATGTCTTTGTGCCCATCGACCCGCAGTGCATTGAGCAGAGACCCAGCAAGCAGAAGAAGCAACCCACCCCGTGGCCTCAGGAGGAGGGCAAGGGGGGGCACGTCCCCCACAGCGACAGACCCGACGGCCTCCGCCAGAAGCAGGTCTTCCTTCCCATCGGCCCCTCACGCTACAGGGACCCGCTGGGCTTTGAGGGGCGAGTGACCAAGCCACTGGCTGAGGAGCCGGGGTGCCTGTGCGCCAGAGAGTGTGGCACCGGCAACCTAAAGGCCGTGGCCTCCGTGGTGGGGGCCCTGCTCCTCTGCCCCTGCTTCATCTATGGGGCCTACGTCTTTCTGCCTTTTGACGCGCCGCTGCTGCCCACCGTCAGCGCCCGCCTGGTCTACACGCTGCGCTGCGCCGCCTTTGCCACCTTCCCCATCGTTCTGGGTGAGCCGCGGGGTTGGCGTACAAAGCCCTTCGCCCCACCGGTGGGCTGCACTAGTCCCGGGGGAGGGGAGCAGGGGCTGTGGGGGGCGGGGAGCAGAGCCAGGGCTGAGCTCTTTGCAGCTCCATTGCTCCCACCAGGAGCAGCAGGATTTTTCCTACCCTCTTCCCACTCCCTTGCATCTCTCTCTGGTCCCCGCCCCACGCCCAGCCCTCGGGCCCCAGTGCAGTTTCACTGGGCTCAGCCCCTCTCTTTGCCCCCCAGGGATGATTGTCAGCGGCATCTCCCGCCTCTGCTCCTCTGCATTGGAGGCCTTCGGGGAGCTGCAGCGGGAGGTGGAGATCCACCGCACCTACGTCTCCCAGTCCGTCCATCTCTTCATCCTCTACTTCTTCAACATGGCTGTGCTGGCCACCTACCTCCCACAGGAGGTCCTCAAGCTCATCCCCCTGCTCACGGGGCTTTTTGCCATCTCCCGGTAAGTGGCTACCTGGGCTGCGGCAGTGCCCAGGGTGCAAACAGGCTCTGTCAGCGCTGGCAAACACCACGCCTTGGTGGAAACTCCTGCTCTGGCAGTGCCTCACCTGGCCAACGACAGCCAGGAAAGCTGGCACAGGGGAAGGGTTGCTCTATCCCTCATCGGCCCGGCCTGGCAAACCCTCGCTGGGGTCAGAACCCCTGGGCGAAGCTGGGTGCCAGCCCCAAGGCATTGCCCTCGCTGAGCCCGCACCTCTCTGCCCTCTCCAGGTTGATTTACTGGCTGTCATACGCCATTGGACGCTCCTTCCGCGCCTTCGGCTTCAGCATGACCTTCCTGCCCCTCCTGGCCATGCTACTCTGGAACCTCTACAGCATGTTCGTCGTGGAGCCCGAAAACCTGCTTGCTGTGGCAGCGCCAAAGCCCGAGGACGGCTCCAAGGCCAACGGAGCCAAACTGCGGTACTGGGGGTGAGGGAGACCCCAGGGAGATGGGGTGCCGGGACCCCGCAGTGCAGAGGGCTTGAGCCTTCCTCGCTGCCCTGCCTTGGCAGCCTTGGAGGTGGAGGGGTGCAGGCGGATCTGGCTGGGCCCCCGCTCCCTGCCCAGGCCCGGTGGGGTTTTGCTGGGCACCCGGGGTTTTGCTGGGTACCAGAGATGATAGAGCCAAGCTGTAAAACCCTCTGCACTGGGAGATTCCTGCAGGAGGGCGAACAGGGCCTGGAGCAAGACCAGTGAGCCCTGTTCCACAGGGATGGGGCGGGCTGGGAGTTGCGAACCTCATGCTGGAGCTGGCTTTGCCCAATAAAGCCCTTCACCGAGTGGCTCTGTGGCTGGTTTGGGGAGGGTGGGTTACATTCGCATGGAATCGCTGCTGCCAGGATTTATAGCTTCGCTCTCGCAAAGCCGTCATCCAGCCCCAAAATGATGTTTCCAAGATGGGGGGGGGGGAAAGATGCTTCCCCAAACTGTCCATCTCCCAGCGCTGCAGCAACAGCCCAGCCCTGCGTCCTGCTCCCGGGTCCCTGCGTGGCTGGTCCTGCCCAGCCTGTCCCTCCTCCTCTTCCTCCTGGTGGAGGTTCACAAACCAGTTGGCCGGGTAGGAGGGAGGGAGCCCTGCCCCAGGGAGGGATGCAGGGAGAAGCCAGGATGGGTGAGCTGGCAGCAGGCTTGCCGCTGACGAGGGCTGGGGATGGCTGATCCCCCCCAAGGACGGGCACCCAGCCTGCACCCCTCAGGGCACCCCTTGGGAGTCCATTGCAGACCCCTGGGAGTCCAGCCCCGTGGAATTCTGATTGTCTCAGTTCTCTCATTCTCTGCGTAACCCAAACCAGTTAAAAATCCACCAAATAAAGGGAAAGCCCCTCCAGCCCTACATCTGCCAAGTGTTCGTCGCGTCCCGCCTCCCATCCCTGAATCACGGGAGCGGCTCACCCACTGCAGCCCAGCTGAGTTGGGGAACGGGAACAGCGTGACTCCTCAAACACAATTCTCGGCAGGGGCAGGGCCCACGGCCTGCGCTCACGCTGACCCCACGGTTCATAAAAAAACCACCCCAGAGCACCACCCGCTGCTGCGGGGCAGGAGTCAATCTAGGGGCAGGGAGTCTCCCTCCTCTCAGAGGCGTTTTCATACCTCGGCTCCTGCTGAGTTCCAGCACCCTGCTCCCCTCGCGCCCACCCGTAGCGTAGCGTTTCCCCAAGAAACTGCTCTTAGAAATCCACTTTATTTGGTCAAAGACAACTTGGTGACAGAGAACACCAAAACCCAGCACACACACACCCCCCCCAAGTGATGCAAACGCCTGGCAGCCACACACCACGCTTGCCCCATGGCTTCAAGCACCTGGATGGCACCTCCGAGCCAGCCCTGCCGAGCCGAGGGCTGCGGTTAACGGAGAGCAAGGCTGGAGCAGCCCTTCCTGGGCTGACAGGACGCACCTGAGCTCAAGCAGCCGCTGCGAAGCGGCGCCGGGTTTCCCTCTTGTACCAGCAGCCCTCCCCGAGGCCAGCGCAGCAGAAAGTGCCTCTTGGGGGACTGAGGAGTCCGTGAGCCCCGGCGGGGTTGAGGGGGGGGTGTTCTGGGACACCCCCAGCACAGTGAGAAGCAGCAAGGCACCCTGCAAGGTCGCCAGCCCTGTCCTCCAGCCCTGCTCCTGGGGTCGGAGCCACCCAAGCAACTCCGGAGTGCTCTGGAGGTGGCACAGGACAGGGCGCAGCCAGTCCCAGCTGCCGCTCGGCCGCGGACATGACAACAGTGGTTTTATCCCCGGGGAGAAGGAGGATCTTTCCACGGCTCAAGGCCACCCTGACCAGCTCCTCCCAGTCATTTCCCTTGTCTGGATGGATCAGGAAAAGAGAGAGGAAGAAGTGCAATCCCGTGCAGGATCTGGGCAACCCTGGGCAGGAGGAGGGAGCAGGACAGAGGGATACACGACGTGGGCAACTGCTGCAGATGTTGCCCCGGTCCCCTCCGAGCCTGGGCTGAGGACAGAGAGGACATTGCAGGAGCCCCTGCAGCAGCTGCGGTCGTATCCTGGTGACAAGAAGGATCCTGGGGGTCTCTCCAGGGACCGTCCCTCTCAGTTGATGGGCTCATACTCAGAGTAGCGTTTCCTCTGGGCAAAGAGGACCACGCAGCTGCCCACCAGCAGCATGGCCATGGGGGTGCCCAGCGCCACGGCCATGATGGAGATGACGAGGGGGGAGAAGGTGTCCTTGGGGGGCTGCCCGAAGCCCAGCAGCGCCGACCTGCAGGAGGGGATGAGACAAATCAGCCAGGGAGATGGGGATCAGCCGTGTCCTGTGGGTGGAATATCTGGGGCTTTCTACCCCGATAGGATCAGACCGCGATTTCTTGGCGGGATCCCACACAGGGCAGGAGAGGGTCTCCCTGACCGGGGGAGGGAATGCGTCGATAAACTGCAAAACTCCTTCTACGGGATCATAGGAAAACACGAGACTTTTGAAAGGAGTTAAGTTATTACACAGACAAACCCTCCAACCAGTTGCCCGAACCGCAAGTTCTTCATGGCGGGGACAGCAGCGGTGACGGGACAGCACCACTTCACGTACGCTGGACCCCACTCACCAGCTGAGGTAGCGCTTCTCCTGGTAAACCTTCCCGTCCTCTCCCCCGAAGGAGATATTGATGGCGCTGACGGTGTAGGTGCTGCCCATGCCCTCCCCGAAGTAGGCGTGGACGATGCTGGACGCGGGCAGGGTCCAGTTGGCTGCCTGCAGGCCGCGGGACCGGCACTGGATGCCGTCCTCGCGCCTGGGGCTCCGGGAGCCGTAGGCTGTCGCCTTCCACTGCAGGAAGCTGAGCGTGGAGCTGTCGTTTCGGGACTCGGCTACCAGGGAGAGCATCTGGCGGAGAGCAAGCAACGGGCGGTGAAGCGAGGGCAGGAGAAGGCCTTCGTGCCACAGCAGGGAGCCCAGGTCGCCCAGGCTGCTGGCCCCGGATCCCCCTCGTTCCTGCAGCAGGGGACGTCCCCGAGCCCAGCGCTCCCCCCACGCTCACCTCGAAGATGGTGGGAGTGTACTCATCGTCGATGGAGCGCGTGGAGCGCAGCTTCTGCACCACCCCCATCTCCTCCACCGTGGCCACCTCCAGCGCAAATCGGGAGCCGTTGCCCCGCGGAGCCACCCCCGCCAGGACAAACTCCACTTTGGAGCTGTTTGCCGTGTGCAGGAGGCTGGGCAGCGGCCTGTCACGGCCACCGGCGTCGTAGGCTGTCACCTGCAGGGGACACAGATGAGAGGGGACAGCATGATCACCAGCGAGGACACCGAGGAGAAGCGTTCCCTCCCCAGAAGGTGCTCTGGACACGACATTCACTGTGTCCTCCCTACAGCATCCCAGCGCAGCAAACACCCCCCGGGGACTCACCCGGAACGCCACGCTGCCATTGGAGAAGCTGCCGCTGGGGTCGGTGGCCGGGACGCCCGTGAACTCGGCCGTCAGGGCCGTGTGGTTCAGGGTGCGATTGATGCTGTCCCAGGAAAAGTCAGACAGGTCGTACGGGGGGTAGAAGAGCTCTTCCAGCGTTTTGGCCTCGCTGTACTCGAACACCTGGAGAGAAGGAAGGGGAGAGGGGCCGGGAGCCACCAGCAGGGGCTGGGGACACCACCGCCCTGTGCTGTGGTCCACCGGGCTGGCACCGTCACCAGGGAGCGGTGGAGACCAGAAAGGAGCTGCCTTGGCCAAACATCTCGGGCACCATCACAGCTCAAGCCAGAGACAACCAGGGCAGGACACACGAGGGGCCATTTTGCTGCTGCCGGACCTGCTCTGCCCCGAGCAACCCCTTGTCCCGGTTGGAGCGACACAGGACTAATTGCTCTTTTAACGCTTGGGGAAACTGCACTTTTAGAAGACTCTAGTGGCTGAATCTGTGAAAATATTTACTTTAGAGCCAGCTCTGGGGTGCGGGTTTCAAGGTCTCGGTGTTTTCGAGCTCCCCAGGTGCGGGGACGAGGAGGAGCGAGACCCGGGCACTTGCCCCAAGCTGCCAACAGGGTTATTTCACACCGTGAACGGCACGTTCCGTAGAAATTAGGAAGTTTGCTGAGGAGTTCTCCCTCTGAGCACTCCTCGCCCCGGTGCCGGAGCCCTGAGCCCTTCCCTTCCTCCCGAAGCCGCAGCGCTCGCCGTGGCCCACGTTGGCTGTCCCTGCTGGGAGTGCGCGGCTTCCTGCTGAGGGAATGGGCTGGGCAGAGTCCTGGGGTGTTTTATATTGGTATCGGGATCAACGCTGGTTCTTTAGTGTTATTGATGTTAATTATTTAGTCTTATTCTACTAAATCTGTTTATATTTCAACCCTTGGGTTTCCTTGGTTTTTGACAATTCCCCTTCCCAGGTGGGGAGGGGTCATGGGGTGAGAGAATAATTGTCTGAACGACAACAACTTCTTGTGGGTTCCTCAGAGCAGGACACCCCTCCGCCACGGGGCAGCTCTCCCGGCACGGGGCCGCCTTCCTCGGTGCTACCTTGGTGAAGACGACGGCAGCGGAGTAGACGACGCTGCTGGGAGGGTCGATCCAGATGGCGCCGGCAGGAGCTGGGGAGAGCAGCTGGGTCCAGTTGATGCGCAGGACGCTGCTCCCGCTTGCCGTGGCCACCAGCAGCACCGCGGGGGCCCCGATGCTGCTCCAGACGTAGTGCAGGGTGTCAGCGGGCCCCACCGCCCGCACGTGAAGCAGGTTGACGGAGGAGTTGTTCCAGCCGGGGTTGTACTGCATCGACACCTGCGGGGGAAGGAGAGGTCTTGGGGGGGATTCAGTCCTACCCAGCGTGGGACAATTCCAAATTACACAGAATCAGAGACTGGCGGGGGCTGGAAGGGACCTCTGGAGGTCACCTTGTCCCACCCCCTGCCAGAGCAGGGTCACCCAGAGCAGGTCGCGCAGGGTCGCCCCCAGGCGGGTTCGGAATATCCCCAGAGCAGGAGACCCCACAGCCTCTCCGGGCAGCCTGTGCCAGGGCTCTGCCACCCTCAGAGTAATTTCCCCTGTCCCAGTTTGTGCCCGCTGCCCCTCGTCCTGTCCCCGGGCACCACTGGAAGGAGCCCGGCCCCATCCTCTCGCCCCCCGCCCTTTAGCTCTCGCTGAGCGTCGAGGAGATCCCCCCTCAGCCTGCTCTTCTCCAGGCTGATGCTCCACTCCCTGGATCGTCTCCGCAGCCTCCGCTGGACTCTCTCCAGCAGTTCCTTGTCCTTCTTGAACTGGGGAGCCCAGCACTGGACCCAGTTCAGGAAACTGGTGGGACGAGGGGACAGGAGCCTCCTCGGTGACGAAGCCCCGCCGCGCTGTCCCAGCTCGCTCAGCGTTTCACACCCGGCTCTTTCGCAACAGGTTTCCGGCCGCGCAGGGAGCCCCAGCCCCTTCCCCTTCCCCGCCCGCGCTGCCCCCGCCGGGCCGGGACACGGCGGGGAGGGACGACGGCGGCACCGGGACAGTGTCCCCGGCCACGGGTGACCCACGGTGGCAGGTTCCCCCTCCGAGCCCCGGGGGGGGCATTCGCTTAGCGCGGGGCTGGGCGACCCGAGGAAGCCCCTCTCCTCCCCGGACCCCGCGCGTTTGGCCCCCGGTAGCGGCACCACCGGGGGCGGGCGGACTCCGGCCCCTCCGACGCTGCCCCCGGGCGCTCCCCGGGGCCCTGCCCCGGCCCCCCGCGGGAAGGGAGCGGGACGAGCCCCAGCCCAGGGGCTGGAGCCCCGGTGTCCCCCGCTCACCTGCCGCCGGCCGCCGCCACCGCGGCCGCCCGCCGCCGCCGCCAGCAGCGGCAGCAGCAGGAGGAGGCCGCTGCTCGCCGCCATGTTGCCAGCCCACCCGCTCACGTGACCGCCGGACCTCCCACCCACCCCCCCCCCTTAAAGGCGCCGCGCGGGAGACTCTTAAAGGAGCCGCCGCCCTCCAGGAAGATCCCGGGGGCGGAGACGGCGCCGCGGTGGGTCCCGACCCGCAGCCGGAGCTCCCCGTCAGCGCCCGGCCCCGGGGGAGGCTCCTCCATCCCCCCCCCGCCCCGCATTAAACACACACAGCGAGTGAAATGAGGCGGTTTATTGTTGAGGCAAACGGGGAAAGGGAAGTTACAGTCCAGAAACTTAAATTAAGCATCAGCATCTCCCCCCAGAGGCACATCAGCCCTTTCCCCACCTTCGTGGTTGGTTTTATTTCAAACTTTTCCCCGCGCTCAGCCTCGGCCCAGGGGGGGGCTCCATCCCGCTCCTCCCAGCGCCGAGTGCCCGGTTCCGTCCCAGGGGCGTCGCGGCCCCTCTCACTCCTGGGCCGGCTCCGGCGCCGCCGGCTGCTTGCTCTGATCGTCGCCCTTCTTTTTGTGCCCCGAAACGATGTCATCGATGCGGAGGAGGAGAACCGCGGTCTGGGGAGAAAGCCCGTGCCCAGCTCCAGTCAGAAGCTCGGCCCAAATAAAATACAATCCACACAGCTTTCACACCAAAGAAGCATCTGCCTTAATTAAGTAATAATAATTAAATCATTCTCGCCCCACAGCAGAGTGGAAAAGACACGCCGCCCCTCACAGGAGCGGTCAGGGGCTCCGACACCTGGCAGGACGCCCCGTGGAAAAGGGGACACCGATTATTTCCAGAACGGGACACAGCGTCCCCCCGAGCGACCGCGTTTGATCCAACACCAGCGAGCGAACGCTCAGAACGGGATCTCCGAGCAGGGGCGGGCGGCTGAGGCACGGCCGCCCCGAGGAGCCGAAGGGCAGGAGCTCTCAGGGCCACTAACGGGACTCCAGCACGCGGCTGGCACCTGGGTGACGGCTCCGGAACAGCCCGTCCTCACGGGACTAACGAGTCCGCACAGAAAGAGGTGGGATGGAACGTGTCGGATTTGGGCCACAGGATCAAAAATCAACCCCTTGGAAAGCCCGAGCCGGGGCTCCCGCGGGTGCTGCGTCCCTCATCGTCACACACGCACCGGGCTGGGGGCAAGCGCCGCAAACAGCCCAGTGCGCGACCAGTAACGTTCCCCCCCTCCCAAGAGACCGCCCCCGGAGGCTCTGAAGTCCCGTCCCCCCCTCTCCTCACCTCCACCGCGGTTTTGTAGGTCTGCAGTTTGACCGCCAAAGGCTCCCAGATCCCCAGGTCCTTCATATCAACCAAGGCTCCGCTCTCGCCGTTCACGCCCCACGTCTGGCTGCCTTCTTGGGTGTGTTTTGCCTGGAAGCGGAAAGACAGGTCACCACCGGCGGAATAAAACGTCAAATTCACCTGCTGGAAACCCAAACTGAGCACGAGCGCAGGAAAATAGGAAAAGGTCATTAGAATTTTCTCAGTTTTGGAGTTTGTACCAGAGCGTGTGACCGAGCACCACCTGAAACACTTAATTACATCACAAGTTGGACTGGGCGATACTCTCTCTCACGCCACCCAATCTAATCGCAAAGGAGGATTTTGATTTTGTTTACCGTCAGGGTTTTGTTTTTAAACTCTGGTACCTCAAACAAGCGACTGAATTCACAGAACGACAGAAGGGTGTGGGTTGGGAAGGATCTTAAAGATCAGCTCGTTCCAACCCCCCGCCCTGGGCAGGGACCCCTCCCACTAAGACCACCACGAAAATTCCATTTTCATACTTTCAAATTTGGCACAAAACTTCAGTAAAAACGGCTGCAGCCCAGCCAATGAAAAAAAGCCCAACGGCCCGTCAGTCACCTTCAACGGAGCAGCTCAACACCGGCCTCCTCTAACGTAAAAGCGACTGCAGAAGAGCTGCACCATCGCCGGCCCGAGAAGCTGCGCTGCTACGGAAGGATGATCCACCTGAGGGGGGGGGTGCCCTGGTTTGAGCGACACAGGACTAATTGCTCTTTTAACGCTTGGGAAAACTGCACTTTTAGAAGACTCTAGTGGCTGAATCTGTGAAAATATTTACTTTAGAGCCAGCTCTGGGGTGCGGGTTTCAAGGTCTCGGTGTTTTCGAGCTCCCCAGGTGCGGGGACGAGGAGGAGCGAGACCCGGGCACTTGCCCCAAGCTGCCAACAGGGTTATTTCACACCGTGAACGGCACGTTCTGTAGAAATTAGGAAGTTTGCTGAGGAGTTCTCCCTCTGAGCACTCCTCGCCCCGGTGCCGGAGCCCTGAGCCCTTCCCTTCCTCCCGAAGCCGCAGCGCTCGCCGTGGCCCACGTTGGCTGTCCCTGCTGGGAGTGCGCGGCTTCCTGCTGAGGGAATGGGCTGGGCAGAGTCCTGGGGTGTTTTATACTGGTATCGGGATCAACGCTGGTTCTTCAGTGTTATTATTGTTAATTATTTAGTCTTATTCTACTAAATCTGTTTATATTTCAACCCTCGGATTCCCTTGTTTTCTCACCAATTCCCCTTCCCAGGTGAGGAACAGTCATGGGGTGAGAAAATAATTATCTAAATGACACTAAACTGTTGTGGGTTCCTCAACCGATCACGGCAGGACGGGGCTGACCCTCTTCAGGTGACCCCCCAGCCCTGCACCTTACCCTGAGCGAGGTCAGCACGCGGATGGTACTCGCGCCGCAGTTCTGGATCAGCGTTCGGGGAATGACTTCCAGAGCCTGGGCCACCGCCCGGTAGGGCCACTGCTCCACACCCGTCATGCCTTTGGACTTCTCCGTCAGCGCGTGGGAAACGGCCATTTCGGTGGCCCCCCCTCCTGGGACCAGCTGCGGGTCGATGAGGACATTGCGACACACCTGCATGGCATCCTGAAGGTTGCGCTCGACCTCCTGTAACAGCAGGAAAGCAGGGATTTATCACTTGCGGGAACTGTAGCAAACCGCCGGCTGAAAGCACAGCCCACGCTCTGCTGCGCCGGGTCCCGCAGTATCTCAAGCTGGAAGGGACCCATAAGAAACATCGAGTCCAACTCCCAGCAAACACAAAACTCCTGAAATCACAGAATCACAGAATGGTTTGGGTGGGAAGGGACCTTGAAGACCACCCAGTGCCAGCCCCTGCCCTGGGCAGGGACACCTCCCACCAGCCCAGGTGGCTCCAAGCCCCGTCCAACCTGGCCTTGAACCCCTCCAGGGATGGGGCAGCCACAGCTTCTCTGGGCAACCTGGCCCAGGGGCTCACCGCCCTCGGAAGAAGGAATTTCTTCCCCACATCTCATCTCAATCTCCCCTCTTTTGGTTTCAACCCATTCCCAACGTCCCGTGGCTCCCCTCCCTGCTCCAGAGTCCCTCCCCAGCTTTCCCGGAGCCCCTTGAGGGACTGGAAGGGGCTCCAAGGTCTGCGCGGAGCCTTCTCTTCTCCAGGCTGACCCCCCCCAGCTCTCTCAGCCTGTCCTCCCAGCAGAGGGGCTCCAGCCCTCCCAGCATCTCTGGGGCCCCCTCTGGACCTGTTAAGATCCCACCGACTTTACTGATGTCCCAGACAAGTGGGATTTTAAGCATGTAAGAAACATGCATTTTTGGCACAAAGACCCTCTTTATGGCCAACGCAGGGGGAGCTGAGTAACTTCCTGTCCAAATCTTTCCTCTAGCAGAACGCCACAACCGTTTTTCTTCCTCACAGTGATGGCAGACGTCCCATCTGCACCCAGTCTAATCACCTGTAATATTTTCACTGTTACATTTTCCACATGTTTTCTCACTTTTCCGAACAAGCTTGAGACAGTGACAGTAGGACAAAGTGGCCATTTCCTCATTTATAGCTTTTTTTTTCCCCACCCCCATCGCTGGCCGAACGAAAACCACTCCACGGTGCAGCGTCAATAGCGACAGAGCTTTCTTTAGTCATCATCAAAAGCATCAAAATGCCTGTGTCAGAAACTTCATCTGTGATGAAATATTTCTGTTCCAAGACGCTTCTTTCTCGTTTTTGTATGTAAGTTTTTTGCCTTTGCTGTACGCGGCCCACAAGACAGAAATTCTTTGTCGCTCCAGAACCCAGAAGAAACCCGCATTTACTTCATTTGCGCGCAACGGCTGCTCCAAGGGAAGCAATGACTGAGTGACATCAAGAAGGTGGCCAGGACAGGAGGGGAGGCAGAACGTGCGATAACTTACTGCTAGGATTTCCTTGCTGGCTCCACGCAGAATGATAGTGCAAGCCTTGGGGTCTTTGCAGTCGGTGATGAAGGCAAAATACTCATCTCCTATTTTTTTAACTTCAAAAAGCCTGGCTCCGGTTCCCACATCCTCCTCCCGCAGCTCGTCTGTGCGACTCACGATGCGAGCCCCGCAGGCCCTAGCACACAGAGAACAGTCCAGTGAGGTGCTCACAAAGAAGAGCTGGGCGGAAAGGGCGAGATAAGAATGAAAAAAATCCGTGCCACAGAGAGCAAGAAGAGAGCTCCAGCGAGGAGACAGCGCTTACCTGGCGATCCTGTTGTTGTCCGTCTTTCTCACTCTGCGGATCGCAGTGATGTTTGCTCTCATCAGGTAGTGCTGGGCCAAGTCTGAAATCAGGTTGGGACAACTTTATTGATGAATCAGCTGTATCACGACAAACTTTATGCGTCTTTTTAAAGTCAAAAAGGGTTCTGGAAAGAAAAACCTAAATGTAGCTTCTTAACCCAAGCTGCAAGGCACAATTCCAGTGCAGCTTTCCAGGGTTTGCTAGACTCATCCTCGCTTAGAGTTTCATATCGTTTCCAAACGCTGGAAAAGCCAAGTTCTATTGTGAAGTGTCCACGTTCACAGAACAATCTCAAGAACCCACTTCGATGCCTGCAATGTAGAATTATTTGCTAGAAAGCTAAAACAAACCAAAACCAGGGTCAAAATCAGGTTTGTGGGTTTTTTGTGATGTTTGGTTTGTTGTGTTGTTTTGTTTTTTTTTCTTTAAAGTTACTGACTGGTGCATTTAACACAGCACAAACCTTATTAGATGAATTCAACACAAAGGATCACACACGTGTTATTACCAGAAATCCCTTTTTCTGTGATGACCAGATCCGGCTTGACTCTCATGAGATCCTCGCAGATCTGCTGAATGTACTCTTCCTCCATCTGCAGGATGCGGGCAAAGTCTTCCTCCCGCGTTATCTCAATATCGGTCTGCACAGAGAGAGGCGTCAGTGCCTTGCTGTATTCCTCCCCACCCGTCACCCAGTTACACACAGATCCCCTGGCCTGAGCGATCTTAACTCCTCCAACATTGCCTGGGGAAGAGTTAAGGACAACTGCGCAGCGAAAAACACCGATCGAATAAACGGTGACGCTGCGTCAGTTTAACATTAGCGTTAATTAAAGCACAGAAATATTTCTTTGACTCTTGACCATCGCTTAGAGACACAAATCACTGCAGCTGCTTCAGAACTGAGGCTACAGTGCTTTGCCTCACTATTTTTCTACCTTTTCCTCCACCAGGGTACTGACCCCACGGCAGAATTAGCCTAGACACGCAAACGGTCTCTGAAAGGCAGAACACGAAGAGAACCTTTTGCCACTCGTGCAACTATCGATCTGGATTTGTTGACTTTAATAGTCTTACAGCAAAAGCCGTGGGCATCTCTAACAGGACATGCTTTACCTGGCTCTCTCCTTTCTTGTACTCTAGGGAACAATCCAGAAGGACGATGCGGGGATTCTTAATAAGGCGACGCATCCTGGGATGGGTTACGTCTTTATTCACCATGATTCCACGCAACACACAGGAGTCTTCACTAAAACCACCTGGAATCTGACAGACATAAGAAAGGGGGAAAAAATGAGATAAATCAGTCTACTCTACGAAAACCTGTATATCTGGCGAAACTATCCATCCTGGGTACGGAGAAGGGAAAACTCTCCCAAGTAACCGTGATGCATCCAGCTGACCATCCGAGTTCATTTCCAGAGCACACCGATTAAGCGCAAAGCCAGGGAAGAACTTGAGAAACTGCTCACATCCTACTGCCTGACAACACGCGTTTAAGAAACGGCAACCAAACCAACTTAAACCATCTTTTTGACAAACATCGGAAAAGAGCAGAAATAACTACCCCTGTTCTCACCGCAAGCCAGCCAGGCTGACAGCGCTAAAACGTCTTCAAGGGTTACGTTTGTGAACCGCGGCACAGAATTCCCACAGCATCCTAGGAACAGCTAGTGCGGAACAAGAAAGGGGCGTGCAGACTCGGAACAGTTCAGGACACACTCACCTTTTCCACTTTTGCGTATTTTTTAATATCAATTTCCTTTCTGCCATTTTCTTCAAACTCCACTGTCTTAACAGCGTCAAGAGCAATGCTACAGGCCAAGTCAGCCCAGCGGTTTATCGCCTTGGTATTTATAGCACTCTTTATTATTTTAAGCATCATCTCTTTGTTGTTCACGTCCACTGGAGTGCTGACACAAAGGAAAAACCAAACAGTAAATTGAGTATTACTCCAGGCTACAATCTATTCATAATCCCATTGAGTCCCTCTCCAATTATATTATGAAATTAAGTTATATTTTACTAACATGATTCCCTGAAGAATCACCTTTAGGCAGTACAGGAACCCCATATCCCTTCTCTCTGTCTCCCACCAGTCCACGCTTACCCAATTTTCTTTAGAATACTGATCATGTCATCCAGAGCCTTACGATAAGCCCCAATGATCACAGTTGGGTGCATCTGCTGCTCAAGGAAGTGTTCGGCCACAGAGAGCATCTCTCCAGCTAAAAACCAAAAAAAAAAACCCAAACAAAAAAAAACATCAAAAGATAAGTTAGTACAACAATCAACAGTCAAGCCAGGAGAACAGCACACCAGATAAAAAGTATCTGCTATCCACACAGAGAGCTCTAACGTCATCTATACCTGTCTTTATACTTCATTCTGCTTATCTCGGGGAAAGAACACAACTTTCCAAAGCACGGAGCTGATCACCTAAGGGTCTAATGAACCTAGCATTATCTTCCACGGTAAGAAAAAGGATCAATTTTAGGGTTGCTAAATAACAAATATCTGTCTCATTAAGGCATACTGACTGGGCTTTGATGAGCAAAAAGGGTGAACTTCAGCCTTTACAAAAACGTATGCCTTATTAACGCTCCTTACCAAGGATAATTACAGATGTGGTCCCATCTCCAACTTCTTCATCTTGAGTACGGCTGATCTCAATCATTGATTTTGCAGCTGGATGCTGGACTTGAATCTGTACAGGAGCGAGGGGTATGGGTTTTTTTCAGAATATTAACACTGAAACTTCTTGCACCGCTCAATAGAACAAATACCGCACCTTTTAAACAGCCAAAGGCATCCTGCTCAACTACAGCAGAGATTTTTCTTACTTTTTGTGACCGAAAATAAGCCCTGGTATTTCCCAATATTATGTCTCCCACAGTTTTTCAGGCATTACGATTTTTGTGATGTTGTTTCACTTGCACCAGAAAGACAACAATGATTTCTTGGTCTAATTATCTGGCATCTACTCGTAAGGTTTTGACGCAAGTGATTATAGCTACAATTACCACAGGATTTACACCAGTACCGTAAAACCTCCATGAAAACCTACCACCCTGGGATCAAACCTAGATTTCTGAGGAAGAAGAGCATTTGCTGCAAATATTTAATTCCTCCCCAGTAAGCAGCCTTCTCGGTACTGCTGTTTAGTACTTGGTGGCTCTCAAGACAGAAGACAAAATACCATAGTTCCATCGGCAGCAATGTAACTGTATCCTGGAAGATTCCGACTCGCACGTTAAGCGAGACAAACCTTAAGGAGAAACTTACCTCCCTAAGAATAGCATTGCCGTCGTTGGTCATCACAATCCCACCCATGGGGTCCAAAAGCATCTGCAACCAAAAAAAAACCCCACAATTTTGCACTGACCTGTAATAGGTGCAGTGTTTCTAGTCAGTACGTGCAGCACAGGTTTTGCAGCAAAAGGTCTTACCTTCATCATCGCTCTCGGTCCCAAACACGTTCGGATAATGTCAGCAATAGTCTAGGAGGAACAAAAGGAATCAGGCAATACAGGAGGGCATCGGAAGTCTAAAAACCCCATAGTCTACAGGAAACAAGCAGCCACTGCAAAATTTAAGTGACCAAATGACCCTGCAGTTGCTTAGATGCAGCAGAAGTTAACAATTGTGAGGGAATGAGAACACAGAGGGATTGTAAGAGTGCTGGCACCACACTAACTTAACTAAATCAGATGTCAAAACTTACACACTTCCAGATTTTGCAGAGAAAGAGGCTTTTGTGGGTTAAACCCCTCCATGTTCAGTTCCACTGCACCTATTACTCGGACACTGAAAATTCATTTGCTACGCTACTTCTACTCTGGATTCATAAAAACTAGAGAAAATATGCTTCAGATCCAGTTTTCCCTCTCAAATATATAAATATGTATATATATATGCAAACACACACTATCAAAAAAAAAAAAAAAAGAATCAAAATAGCCTGACATGAGAATACGGTACCTTAGCAGCAGTGATGTTTCCAGTCTGGACTTTTCTTCCAGACTCGCGTTTCACATTCTGACCTAATGCACACAGGAAAAAAGAAATATATTAAAGTACAAATATAACTTTAATCTGATCTTACTAAGAAGTCCAAGCCTGAAACAATGATACTGACAGTGCCTCAAAGATACCCTCTGTCACACACACTTGATACATGTCCAGTTCTAAATTAAGTTTACAATATAAACACCACAGCCACTGCAAGAAGGGATATTTGTAGAAAAGCGTCAGCGAAAAGCCACGTTCTTTATTATAACAGAATTCCTGATTAGCATCATAATTCAAATGAGAAAAAACTTTGCAATCCTGAAATATAAACTACTGCCCCAAGAAAATCAAACAGCCGTCACTCGCTACTGTCTGCAGGATCCCACAAAGCCCAGGAACTGCTGCACCGTAGTTTTCAGTCAAAACCAGTTACAGATGCTCACGCATAGCAAGTTAAACATTGATTTAAAAATAGCAAGGAGGGGGGGGTTGGTCTCTTCTGCCAAGTAATAAGCGACAGGACAAGAGAAAATGGCCTCAAGTTCTGCCAGGCGAGGTTTAGGATGGTTATTAGGAAAAATTTGTTCACCAAAAGGGCTGTCAAGCATTGGAGGAGGCTGCCCAGGGCAGTGGTGGAGTCGCCATCCCTGGAGGGGTTTAAAAGCCGGGCAGACGCGGTGCTGAGGGACGTGGGTCAGTGGGGGTTTGGGCAGGGTTGGGGTGATGGTTGGACTCGATGATCTGGAAGGTCCCTTCCAGCCTCGACCATTCTGTGATTCTACAGTCAGTGGCACTCAGCCTTTGTCACATCAGGGTGAGCAGCCACTGCCACGCCACGGGCTCACAACCGTATCTGGGGACCAGCTGTCAAAAGGGTCTGCCTCAAAGAATCTCCAGGCTTGGTGCTGCTTTTCTTCTATTACAAGCCTAGACTGGACGAGCACAGATTTACTTCAGGCGTGGATGCTCGTGTGTATAGATTTAGAAGACAGAACAAAAGAAAGCACCAACAAAAGCAGCACCAAGAATAAGGTAAGCAGCCCTAGAGCTGAGGAGCCCCAGGCTACAACTGAACAGAGCAGGCGGGGGGAGAGAAGGAGAAAAACCAAGCTGGAAGAAAACCCCCGGGAACGCCTCGCGTTGGAAGGTGGCAGAAGAACCACGAAGCACAAGGGGTTCAAACGGGACCGCACAAAGAAACGTGCTGGGAACCACGCGAGGAGAAAACAGCTGCGAGCGGCCGGGGAGCGGCGCAACGAGAAGCGGGGGCTCCGCTGCCCCGAGACCTCCCGCGGGAGGCGCGGAGCGGGGCCGCGGAGGGGGGGGGCACGGCCCGTCAGCGCTGGGCAGCGGCCACGGGGAGCCTGAGGGGACCGAGAAGAAGCGGCGAGGGGGCAGCTCGGGGCGCGCCAGGGCCCGGCGGAACCCCCGAGGGGAGAGGGGGGACCCAGGCCCGGCCGGGGTCTGTGAGGGAGGGGACCCAACATGGCGGCGGGGAAGGAGAGAAGGGAAGGGGCATCCCTCCCCTCGCTCTCCCAGCCCCGGGAGCTGCCCCGGGAGCTCCCCCGGGAGGCCGGGACGGGCGGTGGAGACACTCACTGAGGACGAGGACGGGGCGCGGACCCATCATCGCGGCGGCGGGAGCGCGGCACCGGGCGCGGAACCTTCTGGAGACAGCGAGCGTGGGGCGGCCGCTCCCAGAACTGCCGCTTCACCCCGAGCGACACCCTACCTCGCCTCCCCCGGCAACGACCAATCCCGACCCGACCCGCCGGCCCGGCGCCCAATCAGAAGGCGCTGCTCCTCCTCCTCCTTTCCTGGCGCTCACAGTAGGTTCGGTTGAGAAGCGACGGCTCCGGCGCATGGGGCCGCTGCGCGTTGGGACTGCGCATGCGCTATCCGCCGGCACCAGGCACATGGAGGATGCGGGGGGGACCGATCCCCGCATGGCCAAAGGGGCCGGGGGCCACTCTCCTGCCGCGCTCTCCGTTGCATTTGAAAGGCACCGAAGAGGGATGGAACGGCGCCACGGGCGAGCTGGGAGGCGGACCGGGGTCTCTCAGAACGGTATCTGGAAGTTCTCAAAGTGTCCCTCCCCCTTCCTTTCAGCGCTGTGGTCTCGCCCGCCCCGCGGTGCACCATGGGAGCGGCGCGCTGCCGCCAGGCACGCTGGGAGCGGTAGTTCCCGAGGCGGCGGCCGCGGCACCGCCGCCCTCTCGGCGGCCGGAGGCTGGAACGGGGCTGCCTCCTGGGATCCGAGAGCTTCCCGGTGACCCGGAGGGTCTGGTGCCCCCTCAGGGCGGAGCTTCTCGGCCTCTACCCTTAGGCATCCCCGCAGCAGCCATGTCTGTCAGGGTGTGCTTGGTCAGGCCGGCCCGTTAATCGGTGTTAATTACAGGGAAAGACACGCTGGGAGAGCTGGGGGGGGTTCAGCCTGGAGAAGAGAAGGCTCCGCGGAGACCTTGGAGCCCCTTCCAGTCCCTCAAGGGGCTCCGGGAAAGCTGGGGAGGGACTCTGGAGCAGGGAGGGGAGCCACGGGACGTTGGGAATGGGTTGAAACCAAAAGAGGGGAGATTGAGATGAGATGTGGGGAAGAAATTCCTTCTTCCGAGGGCGCTGAGCCCCTGGCCCAGGTTGCCCAGAGAAGCTGTGGCTGCCCCATCCCTGGAGGGGTTCAAGGCCGGGTTGGACGGGGCTTGGAGCCACCTGGGCTGGTGGGAGGTGTCCCTGCCCAGGGCAGGGGGTGGGACGGGATGGTCTTCCAGGTCCCTTCCCACCCAAACCGTTCTGCGGTTCTATGAAAACCACCTCTGTTTGCCCTTTCACAGCCCACAGGCCTAGAAAAGTTTCCAGCTCGTCTGATTTTTCCCCTTCTCAAATTGTTCTGCACAATAACGAGGCTTCATCTTCCTCTCTCACAGTTCCCGCTCTCTCCCAGCTCACACAGACCCACCAACTGTTAGCCAGTAACACATACAGAAGAAGGAGGGTGGGTGCATTAACCTCTGGCAGCCAACTGCTGCTTGAGCAAGGTGCTTTGCAGAGAAATTCAAGCCCCTCCTTTGTCAAAAGCTCAAAGCTTCTTTGGCCAAGTGCAGGTATTGTCTCAGTGTTTGAGCGACGGGGTCCTGCTCTATCCTGGCACCGCAGCAAACCCTGCTGAGGTGTGGAGGTCATCGTCCCCCTCGGCTCTGCCCCGGGGAGGCCACAGCTGCAGCGCTGGGTCCAGTGCTGGGCTCCCCAGTTGCAGAAGGACGGGGAACTGCTGGAGAGAGTCCAGCGGAGGCCGCGAGGATGATGAGGGACTGGAGCATCTCCGTGCTGGGGAAAGGCCGGAGCCCTGGGGCTGTTCAGCTGGAGAAGAGCAGGCTGAGGGGGGATCTCCTCGACGCTCAGTAAGAGCTAAAGGGCGGGGGGCGAGAGGATGGGGCCGGGCTCCTTCCAGTGGTGCCCGGGGACAGGACGAGGGGCAGCGGGCACAAACTGGGACAGGGGAAATTACTCTGAGGGTGGCAGAGCCCTGGCACAGGCTGCCCGGAGAGGCTGTGGGGTCTCCTGCTCTGGGGATATTCCGAACCCGCCTGGAGGCGACCCTGCGCGACCTGCTCTGGGTGACCCTGTCAGGGGGGGTTGTACAAGGTGATCTCCAGAGGTCCCTTCCAGCCCCTGCCAGCCTGTGATACTGTGGAAGAGAGAAACCCAGCCCGTGGTTATGCTGCCTCAGTGGCAGGCGGCTGACATTGGTTTAAGCTCTGTGATGCTGCCCAGAGCCTGCAGCTTGGATAAGCTCTGCCTGGTTCAGCAGGAAAAGAAGAAAGTGAGCGTATGGAGAGCTGATGGCAAAGGTTGGGAGTGGGGAACTTTGCTGGGGCCCTGGAGAGGTGGATTCATGGGCTGTTCATTTGCGTGGGTGAGGAGGAAGAGGTGTACCCGGGTGTGGATTTGGGACCCTTCTGCCCCCAGAGTTCTGCAGGCAACTGCCTGAGACACATGGGAAGAGGTGACCTCCTGAGGCTTCCTCCCGGGCCCAGAATCGGGCCCAGTGCGTTTCTGTTTTGTTACTCGTTTTGCAACAGGGAGGTCAGGACATTTCCTAATCTACTGGAAACAGACGGGCGGAGCCTCTCTGGTGCGGGGTTAGTTAAGCAGAGCGTCCCGATACACGAAGGTATAGTTTTGGCATCTGTGCCCTTGGAGAGGCATCCCACCTAATGTTTGAGGAGTTTCACCCAGATTCTCCTCCCTGCTCTCATCCTCTTCTCCCTCATCGCTTCACGGAGCCTCTATGCAGTTGGCGGCACTGGTGAGCTGGGCAGAGCTGCTGGCCATCGTCCTCTTGGGCATGCTGCTGCTTCTCGTTGAGGTGCTCCTCCGAGCCGTGGTGGTCATCGGGCTTCTGCTCTATGTGCTCGTCACTAACTGAAGCAAAGTGGGGCGATCGCCTCTTAACCCCCAGCGCTCACCAAGAAGGAGATAAGAGGAGAATTGCAGCGACCTCAAGAACCGATGGAGAGAAACATGAGCAGTAGTCAGAGGAGGGGAGGTATGGCTGCCTTCTGGCTTCCCATGCTCTGTCCTTGCTTGGCAGCTTTGTCGTCTTCTCTCCCAAAGCACTAACGTCAGCAGCGGGTCCCCAGCAAACCCAAATCACAGCTCCAGGCCATTTGTCCCCTTCTCCCTAAGGGGAAAACGAGTCCTGGCAAGGTGCGTTCCTGCAGCCGCACCTTCCAGGGGAAGCCTGTCCTGGCGCGGATCAAACCCCGTCTCCCTGCCGTGCTTGGGGCAGCTCCGCCGTGGGGCCTGCTAAAGGAGGAGACGCTGCCCAAGCACTCATACACAGTCTCTCCGGTGCTTCCTCCTTCTTCAGGCTCGACCCTCGGCTTCCCACAGCAGAGTCTCAGGTGCTGGATTTTATAAAATAATTAATGTAATTGGAAGGTCCAGCAGCAAGGACAGCCCGGGCTGGGTGCCTCCAAAGAGAGGGACCCCAAAGAAAGAAATCCCTGGGCAACTAAACCCTTGTGATCCACGCACCCGCCCCTCACCCACTGTCCACGTGCCTTTTAGTTCATGATTTTCGGTCCGGGGTCTTCTAATATCTCATTGGATTATTTTCCTGTGTCCAGGCGGGCAGTCTCCTACCTTCTTAATTTGCACTGTCACCTGAGGGCTGGAGCCTCCTTATCCTCTGGTTTCCACTCCCTGTGCACCTGCACTCGCTGGCAGAACACGGGGAACTGAAGAGTCCCAGACTTGGGAAAAACCCTACCCAAACATCAGAGCGGTATCAGCATCTCTCCCGTACTAAAAGACTAAACCCAGCACTGTACCAGCTGCTACAGAAATTACTAAGAAAAATAACTCTATCGCGGCCTAAAGGCTTCAGCAAATCCAGCTCCTCACGCTAAGTAAAGCCAGGCCAACAGCCCAAATCACACCCTATTGTAATCCTAAGTAATTTAGTCTAATTAAAACGTACTGATTTACACTAAATCACTAATATCCCTCAACAGGGCCCTCCCCTCGGGCTGCGGGGCCTGGGGCAGGGCGGGGGGCGGCACTCTGCCTCTCCTCCGGGGCGTTATAAGCGGTATTTTTGGACTAAAAGCGGGTGTTTTGCAGGAAAGCGGTTCCAACCCCTCCCCGAGGGAAGCCCCAGCGCAGGCGGCAGAGGCGCGCTCTGCGCAGGCGCCGAGTCCGATTCCCTCCCCCCCCCCCCAAACTACATTTCCCGGCGTGCCCCGGGCCGCCGCTCGGCGCCATGTTGCGGTCTGAGGCGCTTCCGCTGCCTCTGCGCTGACTTGGCCTTCCGTTGGGCGCCGCGGGGCCGGGACGGTGAGGGGCCGGGGGCTCCCGGGGGAGGATCGGTGAACGGGGGGAGCTCCGTGGCGCATCCGACGGTTCCCGGCGGGGGATCCCGGGCGGAGTCGGCGGGGGCCGCCTGGGCGCTGAGGGGACGCGAGGGAGCAGCGGGAGGGGAGCGCTGGTGGCCGGGTCTGCCGCGGGCGGCGCATTGCGGAGCGGTATCTCCGGGCCGTGTCGGTGTGTAGAGAACCCTGGGGCTGTTCAGCTGGAGAAGAGCAGGCTGAGGGGGGATCTCCTCGACGCTCAGCAAGAGCTAAAGGGCGGGGGGCGAGAGGATGGGGCCGGGCTCCTTCCAGTGGTGCCCGGGGACAGGACGAGGGGCAGCGGGCACAAACTGGAATATTACGGTTCGTCTGAATATGAGGAAAAACTTCTTTGAGGGTCCCAGAGTCTCCTTCTCTGGGGATATTCCGAACCCTCCTGGACGCGACCCTGCGCGACCTGCTCTGGGTGACCCTGCTCTGGCAGCGGGTGGGACGAGGTGACCTCCAGAGGTCCCTTCCAGCCCCGGCCAGGCTGGGATGCCGTGGGAGCAGACCAGGGTGGAAATGGTGGTGTGTTGACTGGAGCAGGGGAGGCTGGAGGGGAAGGAAAGGTCCCCTGGCACAGAGTGCAGGCTCTGACACGGGAGCTGTTTTTGCATCTAAAAGCACTAACGAGTTTCCCTAATGGGTTACACGTATAATGACCGTGTGGCCTCCTTGGCCTCTCAGCAGGGCAGCTCCAGGCACGCTGGGCTGAGGGAAACTGGGAGACGTGGCCCGAAACAGGGACTTCTGGGGACCAAAAGGCCACTGGAGGGAGTTAGTGGCTCCTCCGTGCCTAGAAACGGGAAAGAATAACAAAAGTTGGAAGTGAGGAACTAGTACTTTCTGAGAAGAACAGAGAATTTGCTGGGGAGAAGAACCAACTCTGTTGTGTAAGACGGTGCTGGAAAGCTGCCATGCTTTGCAATAGCAATTAACTGTTAATTGCTAAAACTGGTGAAACCGTTAATTGCCAAAGCTTTTGCTCTGAAAGTGACTAGAAGAGGCTTTGTGATTGGAGACCTTTGCTGGTTGTGATAACGGGGAGTGATACTTGCTGGCGGTTTGGAAAGGGAGAAAACCCATCGTCGTTTCTCCACACCTACCGATCTGGGATGCTGCTGTGCCACCGCTTACGTCCTCGCGGGAAAGCATCCAGGCGTTTCAGGGGCGGCTGCAGACTTGCGCGGAGCCAGGGCAACTTTCTGCCGGCTTGGGATAATCCTTTATCCAGACTGCTGTGAGGTGTACGGCTGCTCACGTCACACTACATGTGAACGCCCGAATAGTTTAGTTGTCCTGCGCGTGCTCTTTTTGCAATTAAGTTACCAATGACATTCCGTCGTTTTTTCCTTCTAGATGAAGCTCCTGATTCTTGCTGTGTTTGCCCTGTTTTCCGTGGCCCGCTGTGAGGAGGGCGCCAGGCTCCTGGCCTCCAAGTCTCTGTTAAACAGATACGCAGTGGAGGGCAAGGACTTGACCTTGCAGTACAACATCTACAACGTCGGCTCCAGGTAAGCCGTGTCCAGGCTTCTAATCCTGACCAGGAGCAAACGTTATGGGTATGAGACTATTTCCAGGCTCTGTGATGTGCTGTTACCTTTGCTCCCCCTAACTCTGAGCTTCCCACCGCCGCCTGAAGGTTTCACCCTGCAATTTGCCTTTTTCTTCCTGTTCTGTTGTCCCCTGTTTCCTGCTTTCACCTCGCAGACGCTCCAGCTGTTGGTCCAGCGTGGTGTAGCTCCTTCTGTGTCTCTGCTCCCCACGCACGCAGCCTCACTTTCTTGGCTTCGTGAGCTCTTTTTCACATCTGGTTTACTGGTTGGTTTTTTTTTTTTTGCGGTTTCTCTCAGCTTTGCCTTCCTCTTTCTGCAGACTCCCTGTAATGCACCTTGTCTCTCCCCCCAGTCTTCTATTGGTGATTTTTTTTATGTTTCAAAAATCGGTTATTCCAGCTGCTGAACTGTCAGTGTGGCACTGTCATCGCTCTTTGGCGCAGTCCCCCGTGAGCAGAATGCCAAGTCTAAGATTCTCTTTTCATCCCTTTGTTGCATTTAGTGCTGCTTTAGATGTGGAGCTGTCGGATGATTCTTTCCCCCCTGAAGATTTTGGCATTGTCTCTGGGATGCTCAACGTCAAATGGGACAGGATCGCTCCGTATCTTTTCATGTTTTAAAATGTCTCCCAATGCTCCTTCTTACCCCTCAGCATCCTGTAGCTTTCCTGTCTTCATTCCTTGTCACTGGAATCTCAGCATGCCAGACCCTGGGCAGGGTATGGAACACAAACCTCTGTTCCCCTTGAAGATGTTGTGTAAAAAAAGGTTCCTCACAAGCGGGGCCAGGTCCCAGTTCATCCACCTGCGCAGGGAGAGCAGCTGGATCAGCCTTGGATGGGGCTGGATGTCTGTGACCACAGAGGACTCGGATCCGGCAGCACGACTGACTTTTCCACCTGGGTCGAGGCTCTTCTTTACCCATCTCCTCACTTTTCTTCCTTTGATGAAATGCAACTATTTTCCTTAATTCACGGCTCTCAGAGCAAGTAACGTGTCCCACACTGTGGTCCTGCGGCCTCTCAAAGCTGGTTACTTCAACTTCACCTCTGCTACCATCACGTACCTGGCACAGGAGGGCGGACAGGTTGTGGTGAGTTGAGTATTTATAGGCTCCTTGCCCAAAATTGGACAGCAGATACACCTGACTCTGCTCTTCGAGCTGCTTTTTAGGGGATGATGCATGTCCCTGCGCTCTTATACTGCGCAGGCTCTGGTGCAAGAAGAGATAGTATTATCTGCAAAAAGAGATAGTATTATCTTTTTCCCCTGCCTTTTCCAGGTTGGTTTCACTAGTGCTCCTGGGCAGGGAGGAATCTTGGCTCAGCGGGAGTTTGACAGGAGGTTCTCCCCTCACTTTGTAAGTACCTTTCAGTTGGTAATGGAAATTGCACTGCACCAACTGTGCAGCCCGGCACGGTGGCTTTCTGCCAGTTTGTGGTGGGTTGGCTTTGGTTTGCACTACAGTCACCTGGAAAACTCCAACACGGATCGCAATTAATCCGTATCACTGAATAAGAGAGAGTTTTCATCCCAGCTGGCCCTGTGGGATTTGAGCCAGAAGCTTTGAGAGTAGAAGATCTGAAGATAAGACTCATCTGTACAGGATTTGGTTTCACTTCTTTCTAACAATTTCTCTTTCTAGCTGGACTGGGCAGCTTTTGGTGTGATGACCCTGCCCTCCATCGGGATCCCGCTGCTGCTGTGGTACTCGAGCAAGAGAAAGTATGACACCCCCAAGACCAAAAAGAACTGAGCAAAGTCAAATGCCACCAGCACCCCAGAGCTCAGGAAAGAACAAACATTCGTCCCCCCCAGAGCAGCGGGTGTGTTGGGATCAGCAACAGCCACCCCCGAAGAAGTGCTGTCTGGGGGGCAAGAGGGAATTGATCGCTCCACTGCCAGCAACGTGTCGTCTTCTACATTTTAGAAAGGAAACAAGCAAACCAAAAAATAACGCCACCGAAAATCCCACCCCCCTTGTCTGCATATTCGGAGCAGAGACCCCTCACTCCATTGCAGCCATAGCGCATCTGTGATACGAACGTGTTTTAACACCCAGAGGAGGTTGTTTCAGAGGGGTGGGGTGGTGCAGCTCCGCAGTGTCTCTGGTGTCTGTGCTGCCTTCCCGACTCGTTCAGCCGTGTGGCTCTGCCTTCTGCAGTCTCCTTGAACGTATTACGTCTCGGGGCCCCCCACCTCCAAGTGGTGCCCGCCTCCCTGAGATATCTGTGGGAAGGAGCTCTGTCGAGTGACAAAACCAGGTCTCCTTGTGACGGAGGCTCGTCAGAGCTGCTGCTTTGCTGGGTGGGGTGCGGGAGGTCCCTGTCGATGCTTGTTCTCTAGGAAGCCCCGTTGTGTTTCGGTGAGCAGTTAATTGCCATGTTTCTGTTCTTTCTGGTTGCTCTGTTAAGGGCTGAGGTGTGTTGAGGTACTGAGGATTTTGTAATAAAATGAACACCATGAAAGAAGCCTGCCTTTCTTTTACCGGGGAGTCCTGGAGGCACCTGGCTGCCTTCAGCAGCAGCTAATGAGCACACAGGGAGTAAAATAAATTGCTGTACCATCAGTAAAATAAATAGAGGGAAAGAAGGGCCCAGAAAGCCTGGTACCTTGCACCAGCTTTCCTCACAGCTCCAGGCCCTAGTAGATTTCTCTTCACAGCCATAAATAAACGCTGCCGTGGCTGTGTGCTGGGCATCGATTTGTGCTTTTCCTACGGGGCGGTGGTGGCACAAGGAAGACCTGCAAGTGGTGAGAGGCGGTTGATTTCTGCCCTGAGCTCTGGCTGTTTCCAGTGCTCCTGTGGCACTGTATGGTCTGCCTCTGGCCAGTTGTTGGACCCTACTCAACAGCATGGTGGTGACAACTGAGAAATCCTGGGCAACACGGGAGCGAACCCTGTGCCTTTGTTACCAGAACAATGGTTCCAAGCCAGGATTCCTCACCCCAACTGCTGCTGCTGCTGGTGGTTGCACCCTCCATTTCACCTAGCGAAGGCCCCAGGGTGCTCTAGAACGGGGAACCACCTGGGTGGAGGCCCAAGGAAATTCTGGAGGGCAGCTGGGCACTGGAAAAACCCAGTGAAGGCCCCAGGGAAATAAGTGGGAAGCAGGGCCCAGGCCCCAGGTAGGACTAGGGGCACTTAATCCTCAAAACAACATTTCTCATTCTCATAAGAACCAGGCTCAAAAATTGCAAACATCCAGCAATTGCTTCCACACCAAAGGTGCCAGGACTGAAAAATTTTACTTGCCCACAACTATCTCTTGGCACCACTTTCACAGCCCCACAAACCTTGGGGCTCCACACTTTCCTGGTGATGTCATCTTCAAACCCACCTTTTTTCACTCTCCCCAGGGCTGGGATCAAAAATATCAAATGTCTGGAGATTGCTCCCACACCCAAGATGCCAGCAGGGAAAACTGTGGCTTGTTCTCGCTGTCCCTGGGAAGCGCTTTCATCTCCCTACAGACCTTTGGGGTCCGTGCTTTCCTGGTGACATAATGGTCCCAACACTTTCTCTCACTCTCGTCACGTATGACATCACTAGCACCTGCACAAGCCAGCGTCCTGCTCCTGCCCTGTGAGCTGCAGAGACACCACCAACATCACAAGCACCTGCACTGGCCAGGGGTCCATTCATTCCCAATCAGCTACAAAGCCACCAGTGACATCCCAAGCAGCTGTACCAGCCAAGTTCCTGCTGTCGACTACCCAGGCACCTGTGACATCATAATGAGCTGCGCAAGGAACGTTCCTGCTCCAGCCCCATCACCTGCGCAGGTACAGGTGACATCACAAGCACCTGCACAAGCCAGGGGCCTGCTCCTGCCCTACAGTGCCACCAGTGTCATCAGAGGAGAGCACAGAATCGTAGAGTTGGAAGGGACCTCTGGAGATCATCTAGTCCAACCCCCGGCCAGAACAGGGTCACCCAGAGCAGGTGGCACAGGAACGCGTCCAGGCGGGGTTGGGATGTCTCCAGAGACGGAGACTCCCCCACCTCTCTGGGCAGCCTGTGCCAGGGCTCTGCCACCCTCACAGGAAAGAAGTTCCTCCTCATGTTGAGATGGAACTTCCCATGGTCAAGTTTGTGCCTGTTACCTCTTGTCCTGTCACCAGGCACCACTGAAAAGAGCCTGGCCCCATCCTCCTGACACCCACCCTTTGAGTATTTATAAGCGTTGGTAAGATCCCCCCTCAGTCGTCTTTTTTCCAGGGTGAAGAGACCCAAATCCTTCAGCCGTTCATCGTAAGAAAGGTGTTCCAATCCCTTAATCATCTTCGATGCACATCCTGGGGGCCACCTCTGGCCCTACACCCTACCTGGCATCATGGGACATCACCGGCACCTGCACAAGCCAGGGCCCTGCTCCTGCCCTCATGGCTGCAGAGCCACCAGTAGACACCACAGGGAGCTGCACAAGCCGCAGCCTGTTCCAGCCTTACCTCACAGAAAGGCACAGGCGGCATCGCAAGTGCCAGCCCCAGCCAGGTGCCTCCTGGTCTATCAACTACTCACACACCTCTGACAACACCAGCACCAGCCAGGGGCTGGGGTCTCTGCCGGACTCTCTCCAGCTTCATAATCTTTTTCTTGCACTCAAGGGACAAAAAAAATGTACTTTCTGAATCTCTCTGACCACATTTGATGATCACTGTCTCAAAACTATCATGGTCCATGAGAACAAAATAGGTTAGGCTACTACAAACTATTTTTAACCCTACAATACTTGGTAACATTCAAACCAAATGCATTCTCAGCAGACTGCTCCATTGCGATCGTCTGTCTGACTCCAAAAACTTCTCAAGAAGTCCCTTCTAACACTGCAATGCCTGTGATGGCTCCAGCTCTCAGGAGACCGCAGTGATGTTCCTCAAGGACAGAAGAGCTGGGTAACACTGCAACACGTGAAAGCTGAGAGATGCAGCCCCTTCCCTTAGTGAAGAACAAAAGTGAACGAGGTCTGTTAGACTTTGATAGTCTGGCGGTTTGTTTCACTCACAGTGGTGGCCACTAAATCATAGAATCATAGAATGATTTAGATTGAAAGGGACCTCAAAAAACATCCAGTGCCACCCCCTGCCCTGGGCAGGGACACCTCCCACCAGCCCAGGTGGCTCCAAGTCCCATCCAACCTGGCCTTGAACCCCTCCAGGGATGGGGCAGCCACAGCTTCTCTGGGCAACCTGGGCCAGGGGCTCACCGCCCTCACAGCCAAGAATTTCTTCCTTGTAGCTCATCTAAATCTCCCCTCTCAGTTTGAAGCCATTACCCCTCGTCCTATCACAATACGCCCTTGTAATAAGTCCCTCGACAGCTTTCTTGTAGGCCGCTTCAGATACTGGAAGGCCACTGTAAGGTAAAAAAAAAAAAAGACAGGAAACATCATCAGCTAATGCTTTTTCCCTGACAACCAACCATGTATTCAGGATGCTGCTTTTGAAGTTCTTCTAGTTCAATACCACACCAAACTACTGACTCACGGGTTCAATGGTGGCAGGAGATCAGGGAATGGCATCAAGTCTATGGCTTCAGCCTCATGCCAACAGACAGAGCACCACAAAAGAACATTTTATTGAATGGATTTGTTAAACGGCAGCCCCGCTCAGTAATCACTCCAACACACAGCCCCTGGAGCAACCCAGGAGATTCCCCAGAAGCTGGCAGTGTAAACCCACCAAGCCAAAAAGAATGATAGAAGCAGGCACCACGACCTACGTACATTCAAGAGATCTGCTCCTGTAGGTCGAGTTCATTTTCTCAGATTAATCATGTTGCTCCGCCTGTCAATGCTCAGCAGTGAAAGTTTCACCAGTACAGAGCTATCCCTTTAAAATTTGAGTACCGTTTTCTGCTCTGTATTGAACTATGCTTAATAGAGCCTTTTTAGACAGAAATTTGAAACTGAGCATGCCTCAAATTCTCAGTCAGGCAGCAGGAAGTCTGCAAGTCCCTGCTGAGCATTTTAGCACGGGAAAAATAAGCTGACAGACAGCTTCAGGCACTAACAGGAGAGAAACACATCATGAACTGTCTCTGCATTCTGGTTTTTCCTTTCTTCGCCTACCTGTTTTGTGTACAGCTTGAGTTGAGAATTCGTGGAGATCAAAATTCCTTCAGTGGAAAACACAGGAGAGAACAGCAGCGGCTTATCAAATACCTACAGGCAGAACAAAAAGAAATTATTACACAGGGAATTTTTTTTTAAATCTGGATTAACAACAGCTCTAAGTCAGGAGTGAAAGAAAACCTGTTATTGATCAACAGAAAAAAACAGTCATGAACAAAAGGAGGTGTAAACCTCTTTACGCGGGTTTGCCCAACGTCTACACCTGGAAGGAAGCTTTCTGGATGCATCTGTCCGTGCATGCTGCCCGCAAGTTTCTTCTGTTTGAAATACACCTATCTCCCTAACAATTATGACTCAGTACTTACCAGGATTTGCACTTCATCCAATAGTTCAGTACAGTTTCATATAATCATAGAATTGTCTCGTTTGGAAGAGACCTTTCAGATCATCGAGTCCAACCATCAACCTGACACTGCCCAAACCCCCACTACCCCACGTCCCTCAGCACCGCGTCTGCCCGGCTTTTAAACACCTCCAGGGATGGCGACTCCACCACTGCCCTGGGCAGCCTGGTCCAATGCTTGGTAACTCTTTCAGAGCAACTTGAGTCCGTTTCCTCTTGTCCTATCACCTGTTACTTGGGAGAAAAGACTGACCCCCCTCACTACACCTTCCTTTCAGGGAGTTGTAGACAGCGATAAGGTCATCCCTCAGCCTCCTCTTCTTTCAAACTGTCCAGCAGATGCGTTCAGACACTGCACTATTACCTTAATACTGACTCTGCCTGCTGCTTTCATATACACCACCATAGTGACATTATTCTTTGATGGGAGTTGAATAGAAACCTGTTAAGAGATACAGCCCAGCTGTCACTACAGGTCAACAGTCCTTACATTAAGTGGCTAGTTTTAGTAAGGAGACAGTGCCACGTGTAGAAATAGAAAAACCTCCTTTTTCTTGGATTCCCTTCCTAACGATGAGATCTTCTAGCACAGATGTGATTTCATCTGTTCAGACTCCACTGCTTTCCATATGGCATACAGAAGTTTCTAACGGCACGCGATCTCAAGCGTCTCCATCTGGGCCATACATACAGGAGGTAAAGAAAATTACAGCAGTATCATTACAGAGTCAAAAGTTTTATGCAAAATCTTCCGCAAAGGCTTGCATGTTTTGAAGGGGATTTTGAGAGAGAAAAGATGGAAAGAGCGTGAGATGCCTTCACTTCATATACTAACTACAAACAACTGGGGAGACAGCACTGGAACCATACAGCCTTCAAGGCCCATCTGCTCAGTTGAGAATCCTAAATGCTGCCTGCCCCATCTCCTGATGCTTTCAGCCACAGCACTGCGCCTCAGACCCATTCTCGGTGGTTTGCTCCATACCTCCATGTGTCGAGGAAGAAGGTCTGGAACATCTCTTTTGTTCACCGACCAGTGGAATATGAGTTTGGGGTTGGCATTACCGAAGGAAAAGGGAGTCAGCATGCTGTTCAGCCCCACCGTGAAGACTGGCATCTGCAAAGGAGGAATATTATCACCACAGCGATTGGAAAGTCATCTTAGGTTTCCTGTATTCTGGACTTCTCGTCTCAATCCTGCTTGAAGAGCTGACAAATCATTAGGCCACATTATACGCCATTAGAAATTGAACACGAACGCTTAAAAATTGGGAGTGGAAGGGGAATGATGACATGTGCATCGTAAACTTATTACCAGTGGCATATTCTCTGTGGTCCTTTAAAATACAAAACAAACCCTCCTCTTCTTCAGTTAAATGACTAACTTCAGTGAAAAGATCCTGTCCTCTTCCCACCATGAATCAATTCCCAAAGCATGTGACAGCACTCCAAATTTCTGTAAAGGAATTTCAAAGAATCATAGAATCGTCGAGGTTGGAAGGGACCTTTCAGATCATCGAGTCCAACCATCAACCTGACGCTGCCCAAACCCCCACTGACCCACGTCCCTCAGCGCCGCGTCTGCCCGGCTTTTAAACACCTCCAGGGATGGCGACTCCACCACTGCCCTGGGCAGCCTCTTCCAATGCCTGACAACCCTTTTGCTGAAGAAATTTTTCCTAATATTCATCCTAAACCTCCCCTGGCAGAACTTGAGGCCATTTCAGTAAGTACCGTTCATTTGAGACCTAAAACACAGCTGAGGTCAGTACTGCTACTCCAGGCATTTGTGTTTTGGCACTTCTCGGCTTGTCCTCACTCACCCCGTAGCATTTCTCTGCTGCCCTCCCCTGCACACTTGCACACCATCATTTCCCAGACCCCAACTGCGGTTCAGCGCAGAGCTCTAGCCCCTTACACCACTTGAATTCCTCCCATTAGGTACATGGGACTAAAGCAGCCGGCCTCAACAGCTGGACAAGGCTGTTGCTTCTGTTTCATAAACTAGCAGTAGGACCCACTCTAGCACACTAGAATTGCTGAATTAGAGAACCGAAGAAATTCTTTTTACTGATTGCATCACTCAAGTGAACACGTACCTCAGGGTTTAAACCCGCAGTTTCATCGCAGAAGCCTATTAGGGTAAGAATCCTCCACAACTTCTGGCCAACGGAAGTTTTCAGTATCGCCTACAATACCTACCACAGTGGCTGTTCTAAGTTTTGTGGCAGGTACATGAATTCTTATTGCTTTTAACTGAATTACTTCTAATTCCGCTTGGTCTTGCAAAAATAAAACAACAACTAAGCTTTGAGACATCTGAGCAAACTGAACAGCCTGAAATAGTCTATAGCTCTGCTTCTGAAACAAACCGTCCATACTGTGGTTAAGGGCTCGGCTGTTTTTTGCCAAGCGGGGAAGAGTTACCTACCACGTCTCCAGGCGCCACCAAGGAGGGGGTTATATTGCCACTCTGGCTTACCGTTTCCAAGCTGTCACCTCTACAATGCTGGTAACTGCTAACAAAACTTAAAGAGATTTCTTTTAATGCTCTGATTCCTGTTGACTTCTCTCATGGATTGAACATCGCCCTTAAAAATATCCCCCTGGGGGCGCCAGAAAGCAAGAAAAAATCAAAACACGTGGAGAAATAGCAGCTTCCCACCCAAGTTGTAACGGCCCCATCTCTTGTTTACAATGGGAAACAAACTGCAACAGCGGTTTTACAATTACCTCTTCCCCTCAGCTGTCACAGTACGAGATCAAATATGCCATTAACGGTAGTTTTTTTCCAATGCCAGCTTTTCAAGGTCAAGGGACCTTAAAGATCATCCCACTCCCTGCCCTGCCCTGGGCAGGGACACCTCCCACCAGCCCAGGTGGCTCCAAGCCCCGTCCAACCTGGCCTTGAACCCCTCCAGGGATGGGGCAGCCACAGCTTCTCTGGGCAACCTGGCCCAGGGGCTCACCACCCTCACGGCCAAGAATTTCTTCCCCACATCTCATCTCAATCTCCCCTCTTTTGGTTTCAACCCATTCCCAACGTCCCGTGGCTCCCCTCCCTGCTCCAGAGTCCCTCCCCAGCTTTCCCGGAGCCCCTTGAGGGACTGGAAGGGGCTCCAAGGTCTCCGCGGAGCCTTCTCTTCTCCAGGCTGAACCCCCCCCAGCTCTCTCAGCCTGTCCTCCCAGCAGAGGGGCTCCAGCCCTCCCAGCATCTCTGGGGCCTCCTCCGGCCCCGCTCCGACAGCTCCATGTCTCTCCTGTGCTGAGGCACCGGAGCTGGAGGCAGCACTGCAGGAGGGTCTCCCCCGAGGGGAGCAGAGGGGCAGAATCCCCCCCCTCGCCCCCCTGCCCACGCTGCTGGGGATGCAGCCCAGGCTGGGGGGGACTTCTGTGCTGCCAGCGCACGTTGCTGGAGTGTGTGGAGCTTCTCATCCACCAACACCCCCAAGTCCTTCTCCCCAGGGCAGCTCTCCAGCCATTTTCCACCCAGCCTGGACTTGTGCTTGGGCGACCCAGGTGCAGGACCCTGCTCTTGGCCTTGTCAAACCCCATGAGGTTCACACAGATCCACCTCTCCAGCCTGCCCCAGTCCCTCTGGATGGCATCCCATCCCTCCGGCGTGTTGCCTGCTCCACACAGCTTGGTGTCATTGCCAAACTTGCTGAGGGTGCCCTTGATCCCACTGTCCATGTTGCCAACAAAGACGTTAAACAGCGCTGGTCCCAATACCGACCCCTGAGGAATGCCACTCGTCACCGGTCGCCACATGGACATTGATCCATTGACTGCATACCTAATCTAAATATCTAATATCTAATCTAAATGTACAGAAAGAAGGTATTCTACTCAAAAGCCCAAAAGCATTGCTCAAATCAACTACATCGATCATTGGTAGGCAACTACATTGACTTGACATAAGAAAAGCTTCACTGGGCTCAGTTCATACAATTCACCACAAGATTATCTCCTGTAACAACGCGAGCAGTGCTAGCCTAGCTATGGAGTAACAGTATAAAAATAAGCAAATACCCAACCAAACCCAGCAGCAGCACTCCTGTAACTTTTTCAGCTGAGGATTTCAAAGTACTTTTCAGACTTCGATTACATCTCACAATGCACTGTCAGAAGTCAAATGAAAAACACGCAGACTTCTTTTACAACTCAAATAAAACCACATAAACTCCATTTTTCCAGCCAAGACACGGGGACATCATTTACCAGGTAACTACTGAACAAAGCTTGTCAAAGAACAGGGGGAAAAGCTCATTGCCTCTTCTTGCACAACACTGTCAACAGTTCAAAAACCCAGAGAACTTCAATGATGCACAGCCAAGTGAACAGCAAATGACCCAGGAACAGAAGCACGTGACCAAAGAACAAGACAACAAAAAGACACGAGAGAGGAAGACAGAGGAAAACCATTTGAGAATAGGAGCATGGCATCTCTGGAGACAGGAAGAGAGTACGTGACTTTATCAACAAAAAATGGGGTTTGCTTGAGGGAGCTAAACAGAGAGCAGTGTGGGAGCGGAACTGCTACAAGGCTAAAGAAGGAAAATGAGAGTGTTTTGGCCCATTCAGTGGTCAGGATTCTCATTAAGCCTCTAGTGGCTAGACATTTTTAACTACCTTTTCTTCTGGAAGAGGCGCTCACACCAAGAGGGCCTTCATGACTTTCCTGTCCATAGTCTACTTCACCTGACGTTTACGTCGATACAAGACTTCCATGGGATGGTGTGGAAATGCAAGGAAAGAAGGTGACAGCTCGATGGGAAGGCAAATCTTCCCCTCCTGCTCGTGGCTGACTGGAATGGGGAGTAAACCTCAGAGCCATCCCACAAACAAGGGGAAGTGGAAGCAATCTTTCAAGCAAAGCAGCTTACCATCAAAAGGCGAAAGCTCAGGCTTTTAACGGGTAGAAAGTGACAGGTAACAGAACTAGACACATGATACAAGTCTGAACAGGTCTGAAATCCTGCAAAGAGGATTTTGTACTGATTGCTTAGGACATAAGCAATTAGTTGCTTCTTTTTTGAGGTAATCAAAATGTCGCTGTAACATGCTGGATTGCCTCCAAAATATTTTGCTCTGTATAAAATTAGAGACAGGAGTCTTTGGCTACATTTATAGTAGTTCTTGAACACATTTAATTTACATTCCCAGGTGCTGAGGCCAGTTGGCATGGAATAACTTGCTTATGCTTTGAAACTCATCAGCTTCAAAAACTGCATCTAATTCACCTATGGAGAATGGTCCCCGAAACACCCTCACTCTAAAACTTGGTCTGGAAATTGTTTGCAAGAACACTACTTGGCAACGAGCAAGTGTGCCATGGACCTCCACGTGGTGTAGGCAAGAAGAAGCCATGCTACACGCAGCTCACGTAAAAGCTGCTGCTGCTCCGATGCCAGAGCTGGAAATTCAGGAGTCACTGCTGTAATTCCACTTTCTATCAAAGCACCTGGTTTCTCTCATTTCTGAGGGAGTCCGATTTGCCTCTTGGAGTGCTCCCAACTGCAGAAGACATTGTCTACGAAAACCTTGTAGAGAGTAACTTGCTCTTGCAGGAGAAATATGGCCTAACTTGAACCACAGAGCAGTTCCTTTCACACAGGGGTGAACAAGAGTATTATTACATGACCTGAGAGACTAGAGAAAAAAAAATCTGAAGACGACTGCCTTTGCCTCTTACCTGTAGAATAAAAGAAACCAGTTCAGCTTTTATCCCTGCAATGCCATCTTTCAGGACCTGAACTACATGGAAAGACCCATTCTGAGAAGAGAGGAGCTCTTCAAAATACTCCTTAGAAAAATGGTGAGTTATTCTCAGGTGCTGCAAAATGACGAAGACCAGTGAAAATTGTGTCCCCTTCCATGGAAAACCCGATGCACCTTCCACAAACACTCACAGAATTGTGCATTCTGTAGAGGTTTGTAACACAGCAAGAAAACTGGTATGGATGAAATGTGAGTGAGACTGAGGAAGAGACTGAGCTAACAACACAGCAAGGGTTAATTTCCTCCTCTCTCTCATTTCCTTATTAGAGCTAAGTATCTGTAACACAATTCATCATGACACTCCCTTTGGCAGCTGCTGGTTTTAACTAAACACATATTCACATCAGATAAATGCACTTTAGTGCTGTCTGTGTCATAAACTTCTACAGTGATCACATACTCTCGCTTCACTTCCAGTATCCACCTGTCTCCCGGGCAGACAGTGAAACCTGAAATGAAACACGTGGGTTTGCTCCCGAGAACAATCAACAGCAACTAATGGTGGTAACGCATTTTTCATTAAGAAACACAACTCTATTTATCAAAAGTTATTCGTCTGCATATTCATAACAGAAGCACTCCTAAATTGGCTTGGAAACCTGAAGTTTGCACCACATTTTGTCCTAGAGCAGTGAGTGCCAGCGATGCTAATTTCTGTAACGGAGACATCTTTCTGCTGCCAATAAACAGATTTCTCTGCAGGATGGAGAAGGAGAGCCACGAGGCAGCCAGCACTTAAGGTCACCGTGAAACTTTTCTGGATAGGAATTAGTGACTGAAGCAGAAAGGCTCTCATTATTCATCCTCCGAAGTATCCAGTATCATGTACAAACTAATTCTTGAATCTAAACACTCTCCAGCAAAAACAGTTCAGCAAGCAGCCCAAAAGCAGCACAAAGGCAATCATGACACATGCTTTCCAAGCTCCGAGGCCCATTTCCCTGCTGTTAATCTTGAGTTTAGTTAATTACTTTGATTTAGAGAGCAGCCCATCAAATGGAGAAAAGCCAACTCCAATTTTCAAAACAATGCTCTTGAAAAGATGCAGTCTACTTTTGCCTTAAGATTTAGATGCCCACGGCCAATACAATGGATGCAATTCTCCCATAAAGATGTTCCTCATCAAAAAAAAAAAAAGTCAAGAGTTTTACGATCGAGCTTTCATTTTCTTATTACATAAAAATCCAGCTTCTACAACAATCAGGAAGACCAGATGCAGCTTGCATGTGAACATCTTTGTACTTGTATAGGAATTCTTTCATGATTTTCATTTTATTAAAAGAAAATCCAGACGTCCTCAGAGAGCCCAAGTAACTACTCTGCGAAGTTAAAGCATTCACAGAAACACAGAAACAGATCCCAAAATTTTACTGAAGGGCAGCAACACTTTGGGCACATTTAGATTGATAGAATCATCTAGGTTGGAAGGGACCTTTCAGATCATCGCGTCCAACCATCAACCTGACACTGCCCAAACCCCCACTGACCCACATCCCTCAGCACCGCGTCTGCCCGGCTTTTAAACCCCTCCAGGGATGGCGACTCCACCACTGCCCTGGGCAGCCTCTTCCAATGCCTGACAGCCCTTTCCATGAAGGAATTTTTCCTAATATCCATCCTAAACCTCCCCTGGTGCAATTTGAGGCTGTTCCCTCTTGTCCCATCGCCTGTTCCTTGGGGGAAGAGCCCGACCCCCCCCGGCTACCCCCTCCTTTCAGGGAGCTGTAGAGAGCGAGGTCTCCCCTCAGCCCCCTCTTCTCCAGGCTGAACACCCCCAGCTCCCTCAGCCGCTCCTCGCAGGACTCCTGCTCCAGACCCCTCACCGGCTCCGTTGCCCTTCTCTGGACTCGCTCCAGCCCCTCAGTGTCTTTCCTGGAGTGAGGGGCCCAAAACTGGACACAGCACCTGAGGGGGGGCCTCACCAGTGCCGAGTTCAGGGGGACGGTCACTGCCCCGGTCCTGCTGGCCACACTACTGCTGGTACGGGCCAGGGTGCTGTTGGCCTTCTTGGCGCCCTGGGCACACTGCTGGCTCACGTCCAGATGGCTGTCGACCAACACCCCCAGGTCCTTTTCCGCCGGGCAGCTCTCCAGCCACTCTGCCCCCAGCCTGGAGCGTCCATGGGGTTGGTGTGACCCAAGGGCAGGACCACCACACACCACTGGCCTCGACCCATCGGCCCAGCCTGACCAGGCCCCTCTGCAGACCCTTCCTACCCTCAAGCAGGGTAGGATTTAGCTTAAAGGCGGAAACGGGACCGCGAGCGCGGGCGGAGGAAGAGCAGAGCAGGCGGCCGAGCCCGCCCCAGCCCCTCACACCGCAGCCACAATGGCGCCGGCGGCACAGCTCCCTTCCCGCGCGCCGCCGCCCTGCGCATGCGCGACCCGGCCCCCCCAACGGCGTCCCGCGCATGCGCGCTGCCGCCTGCCGAGCGGCGACCGGGCCGCAGCCCCGCAGGGAGCAGCAGTTCCCGCCGGAACGACTGAGGTAAAAAAGGGCGGACTCGCTCTCCCACAGGCCCGCTTTTGCTCTCCGGGCCCGGGAAGAAGGAGGCAAGCTTAGCCTTACCTCAGTCCCGGTCTCCCCCGCCGTCAGGGGCGGGCACAGGGCTCCCTCCCCCCACCGCTCCCGACTCCCCCTCAGGCCCAGAGAGAGCAACTCACACACAGTAAAGCTCTGTAGCCAGACAGCAGCGTGGAGGGATTGGTTTTTATTTCAAAAGACAGTAAGACAATTTTTCAATTTAGTATCAAAACACTTGATAAGGTTCTTTTCTCCAGATTGGCCCCTAAAACTGCTACAACCAAGCAGCATGCTCGAGCACAAGCTACACGCCACGAGCTTGACACATCTCCACACTCACGCCTCACAACAACTACACATCAGCAATGCACAGCAAGATGGCTTGTACCTTATTAAGACACTAAGAGCACTCCTGGCCAGGAGGGAAGGCCTCAGCTCCCTCCCTCAGGGTAGGCAAAAAAAAAAAAAAACCCACCAAACAAACTTCCCCAAGAAAACAAGGCTGTTGTACTTAAGCTGTTAAGTGTAACCCAGCAATGAGCAATAAAGCTTGGTGCATCAGCACTTAGTGAAGGCAAATTCAACGCCTGTGTAGCAATGGGTTAGAGGGGCCGTGGCTTCTCTAAGCCTACCAGGAAAGGAAGTGGCCAAGGGGGTGGGGGGAGGGAAGGGAAACAAGCCCTGTGAAGGTTCAATTGTTCAGATAACAGGCTTGGCTTTAAAAAAAAAAAAAAAAAAAAACACACACAAAGTTTCCTTTTTCCCAAGTTGCTTCTTCACAACACAGAGAGTTACCTTAAAGCTGAGAAACTGAACTGCTCTTTTGGCAAACAGCTCCTGGAAAGGAAGTTTTCCCAACAGGCTTCCATCCCTAGCCCGGCTACTCTGATTCAGTGGCCCACAGCCAGGAACTGTCACACCCTCCTTCCTCCCCCGACAAAGCAGGGTGGCCCAGAGCTGATTAACAGAAGGTTAACACCGAATTTTAAAGCCAAGAGCTTTGAAGTGTAGCTCACCAGCCTCAGAGTTATTTGGAATGTTTACAATGGTTGCTACAAAAAAAGGTAGTTACAAAATGTATACATCTCAAACATGCTCCCCAAACATTATTGCATTGTTCATTTCCCTTAATAATGCTGTTTGAAGCTCTGCCCAACCTGATGGCCTTTAACCCTGAGGCAAAGAAGATTTGTGTTTGGTCAAGTTGGCAACAGAAAGTAAACTCTGGTCCCCAAGGGTTAGAGGCCAGCAGCGGCTGGGCTGGCCCCCCCAGGCATCGTGTGGCGGAGGCGGTGGCAGGGATCCATTACATCTCGTTCAGGTCTAGCAGGGTCTGGTCCAGCATTCTTTGCGTGCAGAGATGCTCCTCTTTGGTGGATTTCAGTTTATCTGGCAGGAAGCAAGAGTCAAGAGTTACAAGTCGGCTTCAGACAACCAAGAAAGCTTGGCCACAGAAAGCTTGCACTAGTAGCCCCTTCCCAGCACGCTGCCGCAGCAAGTCCTCGGGCCGGGGGTGCCTGGCTGGGTGCAGCTAGAAGCTCTGAGGTTACCTGGCTCATCTGTAGCCCTTGCCTCTCACATTGCCGGTGCTCCCAGTCGGCATGGTGCTCACGATGTACTTTTAGGCAGTGCTTAGGCAGTGTTTTGCATGCAGGTGCCTCTGACTGTAGCTAGCTTTCCCCAGGGCTTCAACGCCTCCAGACAGCAGACCCCCATGGCCCAGCAAGCCACCCAAGAGCAACGCAGAGGTAAAAAATAAAAAAACCACACTTAGAAATCACCCCCCTGGAAGGACAGCTGGTGGTGCTCCCCGCTTTCCCCCCCCAGCACAGGACAGAGATGCCAAGCTGGTCACCGAGACCGTAACTACCTAGCAGCAGGGAGCAGACAACCGTGCCTCAAGGACAGCGGGGAAGAGGCTGTTGTCAGTGAAGGGCAGGCAGGGAGCAAGAGCGAGGGTGCTACAACTCTGCCCGAGACTCCAGGCAGCTGCACAGTCAATTCTCACATGTTCCTTAAGCCAGGAGGAGAGCTCAGACCAGCAACTAGCGCTCTAGGTAGGCTTTACTCCAAAGGTGAGCCCACCCACATCACTGAAGACATCCACACGCTGGGACACCGGACAGACAGGCTGTAGAAAGATGTCCTTTAGGCACAGGCAGTTTCTCAAAGCCACTCCCCAACCTCCCCAGGGTCAGAAACTGTGCACAGAGCGAGAAGCAGCCTTCCTAGAGCACTAGCAACTGCGGCACGTAAAGATTCCCTGCAAGCACTCAAGACACAGCTTCATGCTGTGGATTTCAGGAGTTGCTTTCAAGGTGTCCGTGAGCTTTCCCAAACGGTTCTGGGGCTCTGCAGCTGCACTGGGCTCAGGCCCCGGGACTGACCGCTTCCCCCAAACCTTCTAGGTTAGGACTCAACTATATAGGAAAATACTACAGGTGTGCAGTCGTTACAGACCACGAGGTCAGTCATTTATTGTTAGAAGCCATTATTCCATGCAGCAGGAAATCCTACAGTCATTCAGCTAACAGTAAATTAAGTCGTAGCACTCAACAGGCATCTACTAGCAGACATAAGCCTAACTTCACCCCACCCCTCTCCTGGTGGGTACAGCCGTTCTGGTTCCATGGAGGAGCCAGGCAGGACCCCCTGGACAAGGGAACAAGACTGATGAAAAAACAGCCAAGTTTGAGGGTTATTTCACCAAGAATAGAGGTTACCTTTATAAAAAAAATAAAACAACAAAAAAACCCAAACTCTTAAATTAGAGGACCAATTCAAGTGCCCCATTAAATAGCAGCAATTGCATAAAATTTGCAAGTCTGCCGGTCTTAAGAATGATCAGATTTCACTGTGGTCCACAGCACTGGTGGTCGCAATAAGCTTGTTTAATGGCATTAGAGGGCCCCCTTCTCAGTCACACAGATCATGCAGCGTTAACTTCAGCTCGTTAGAGAGCAGGCGGTTTTTCTCAAGCTGGCTGTACAGGCGCTCTGCGGCAGCAACAGGATTAGGGGAAACAAGAGGAAGAGAGAAAAAGAGAGAAAGGGAAGGTTAGTAGAATACCAAGATGAGCACATCAAATAAGCTGCCTCCATAACGCGTGTCTCTGAGAATCAAGTCTAGGCTATTACACAGATGAAGCCGGGGAGAACAAAGGTTTGTCTTACTCTAACTTGCATTTCAGGTCAGGAGGATCACAGAGGAAGCCAAGTGCAGGCAGAAATGGAAGTGCCACCACGGGCTTGCAAAGGCAAAGAACAGAAGAGGAGAACACCAGAAGAGGAGCCTGCACGCTGGGCTGTACTCAGGTAAGGAGACAGACTTGGGATGTGCTTTAAGCCTGTGGAGCACTTTGCAGAAAGTAGTCCTACCACAGCTGAACCAGAAGCACCTTCCAGAGTGACCACACAGCAGTGGGATTAATGGGGTTTTAGCAGTAGGACAGGGACACCAGAAGAACTGAGAATGACATACCTCATACCTGACCTGGAGGACACTCCTCCAAGGACATGCCTTTATGCCATACTAACAACCCACCACATCCAGACAAGCACTGAAGGCAGTATCTGCGTCAGGTACAGGAGAGAGGAAGTTCTGGAGCACAGGCTCCTATTTTACATCTGCCCCCAGAACAACCCAATGCGTGGGGCACAAAGTGCCTTCACCTCACACCCAGTCCCTGTCCTTACAGCCTCACAGGGCTCTAGCGGCCACACTTGTCCCCAAGGCTGGTACCAAGCACATGTGCTCATCAGCAGCTCCAGGGAAAGGGAGAACCATTCTGATCATCTCCCAGGACAGGTCACCTCTCAGGGCCACTGTACTGCCATGCAGCCTGTCAGCCACAACCAGCCCCCAGAGAACCAGTTCAATACCTATCTCTGCCCACCTACACGGAGTTCTCAGACTGGGAGGATCCTGCGCAATTCCTGCATTTGGGGGAATTCCAGGCAGTGAAAAGTCCTTCTGTGACAGCTCCCAGCCTGGCAGAACTAATCATCACAAACTGCAGCGACACACACAGTGTGCTGCCTCCAGCTGATGAGTGAGCATAAAGCACAGCAATTCTTGTTGGCCTTAGGCTTCTCCTCAAATCCTGGTCTACAAGGTCCCTAGGAATCTAGGGCACGCTCTGAAGGGCATCCACACCATTCCTCATTGTTTTCAAGCCTAGGAATGTTTTGCTCTCGAAGACGACTTGGCCAGGTAAGATTCAGGACACTGAGTTAAGCTGTTCACATGGAGCAGCCAAAGCACATCCCCCTCTGCAGAGCGTCTCTGCCCCGTCCCTCCAGCATGACAGCCACACGTGAGGGGGGAAGCTCACCCTCAGCTCCTTTCAGCCCTCAGCACCCGCTCTAGCTGCGCCTCACTCTGCAGGACAGAAGGTAGCAATGCTGATTGGTTATCCCTTCTTTAAAGCCACCAAGGGACCAAGCAACAGCCAGAGAAGCCACCAACTTGAGCCCCGCCACAGTCTAACTAGAAGTTGAGGAAAGTTGCGGTACGGGAGACGGGTACACCCCATCCTGGCCTACAGCAGAGCCTGCTTTGCACATCAGCTACTGCTGCTGCTAGTGACTTGCTCTCTGGCCTCCAGGCTGGTTCTGAGCAGGTAGGCTGGGCACCCTGATGCCAGTCTCCAGCCCCCCAGGTGATCAGGGCTGGTCCTGGGTCTCCAGAGCAGCAGAGGATGGGAGTGAACTGCCATCAGAAGTACCAGTGACTGCAGGCTGGTGCAACGGCTCTCGGCCTTCGAGCAAGGGTTTCTGCTTCTAGACAGGGACCTGATGATCCACCCGCATGAGGGAACAGACTGAAGTAACTAGCATGACCCTTCCCATGCTCAGCTCTGCTGGGGCTAGCTCCAGTGTTTGTTTGGCTGCTCCCTTCTCCACCCAGCCCGCAGGGCAGCCTTACTAGCCATCCTTGCAACCTGGGGAGCTCCAGGACCTGTGCCTCCTGGTCAGCTAACCTGCATTTGCAGCACTCCTGAGTCAACAGCCCAGCTCACAGTAACCAGCCCACACAAGCCTCACAATCCAGTCAGACCAGAAGCCTCTCAAAACCTCCCAGGGCAGAAGTTGCATCACCCACCCATCCATCACCCAGCATGGAATTCCATCAGGACAAGCAGGAAAAGGGCCTGCCACAGCCCAGCCTTCGATAAGATCGCTTGCAACACCACTGTGCAACAGCAGAGCCACCAGTTCCACACAGTGCGAGTCAGTAATAAACCCACTGCTGACAGGACCTCCCCATGAGGAGAGAGGCTCTTTCACAAGGGCAGGGTGCCACCTCCCACCTGGTGAGAACTGGCAACGGAGCACTGGGCTGGAAGCCTCCACACACCCGGACACTTGTGACAGAAGCCCTGTCGCTCCCACAGGATGTAGAGCCCCTACTCCAGCTGCAGGTTTGGTTACTGAGGAGTTATGGCTTCTTGCTTTGTAGGTCTTACAGGGCACAGTTATTGTCCCATACCCAAGGAGAGTCAGACCACCACCTGCCAGAGCTTTCCAGGCTATTACCCTTTGAAATTCCTTGTGGGAATGCTCCCTCCTTCCCCACCCAGACCTGGCAGAGAGGGGATAGCCCTGACACAGAAGACAGAGTGAGAACAGGCTGGGGCAGTTGAGCGTGTCTGGACTATCCTTACGGCTGGTGCCATTTGTGTGGAGAACGGAGTGACACAAACCTGAGGAAACCAGGGGAGGTGTCCCATTTCACCAAAACTCTGCTCATGAAGGGCTCTTCGGGCACTGTGGCAGATGAACCAATCCAGAAAGGAAAAAAGTATTTGACAAGCCACCAAGAGGCAGCACATACAGTTACGAGAGGCTGATCAGTGTTATGATACCAGAGCAACTAACAACAGACTCAGACCGGCGGTGACGCACATCAAGTGTTTGCAGCCTGCCGCCAGCTGCAGTGCTCAGTGTACAGCTCCGTGCCACGCTCCCAGGAGGATCCTCTCACCCCCAGCCCTTGCACGGGGAAGGGAGGACTCTGCAAAACACAGATTCCCTGGCTCGGGTGCCCACAGCCCTGCTGTGGTGCATTCTCATTCCTGAAGCAAGGGGCCATCCATCCCTCCCAACAGGCAACAGGCAGCACCTCGCACCCGAACAGTCCTGGCCAACTGGAAACCAGCCAGACCTTACTTGATATTTATTAGCTTTCACACCCTGACAGTGACTATCAGGTATGGTGACTTCCCACTGCAAGCCAGCATTTGGCAACCGAGGCCGGTGAACATTACAGAGCAGGCAGGTGTGAGGAGTGTCTTCAGCCAGGCTGAAGCAGGCACAGCTCGAGGACCTCCTGCTACAGACCCCAGCCTCCCATTTGGCCCTACAGTGCATGCTGCGTGCCAAGGCACCCTTTCCAGAACTGCAATTCACATCTGTGAGCCAATAAGACACCCAAAGGGAAAAATCCAGTGCGTTAATGAAGTCTTGTGTATTCCACCATGGGTGATGAGGGTTACACTGGTTTGAAGGCAACGTTGAAACAGTTACTCTAAAGCAGCAAGTGGTCACTGGAAACCCATTTCTCAAAAGCACCGGCCGTTCCATTCAACTTATACAAGAGTTGTTTTCCTTAAAAATTGTGACATCATGCTCAAGCAAGAGGCAAGAGAAATACAAAAGGAGCTTTATGGCTCTACACAAGATATGCAGATGAGAACAACATACTCCCAGCTACACCCAGACATTGAAAGGGCAGCCCCTCAGAGCACAGCAGTGTCTGGCACATCGGGTCAAAACAGTGGGAGCTTTGTTTAGGAGCAAGGGCAGCATAACCGGGGGGCTGCTGCTGTCAAGCTTCAGCGTCTTTACAGCACTCGTTCCCAGGGATGCCCTGTGCACAGTAACTGGAAAAAGGTACTGGAATTCAGAGCGAGATGACAAGAGCGTGAATGCAGGGTGCAGATGCAGAACAAGCCATCAAGCAGAGAGGCAAATCCAAAGTGGAGTTTGGAATCGCAAGACTTATCTGTGTGAGACAGAAGGAGACACTAATTTTAAGAGAAAGTTTAAGTGTTTGTGCACAGCAAACTTGGCTTAGGGAGCTTTCGGACACTAGCGTTGTAGTCGCGTTAAGGCTCTTCCTCTGCAGTGCAAGTACCTGGCCTCTCCTTGGTTAGTGGTAAGGACCGTGCGGAGCAGCTGTTAGCAGAACCCACTACAAATCCGAACAAAAAGCCGAGTAGCAAAGTTGCAGAAACATATGAGTTCAGCTACTTCCACAGATCGGTTCATGATCCAGCCCATCTCAAGCCTGTTATGGCAATCCCTAAGGAATCCACTTGAGCGCTATCCACGGCCTCTTCCAGGAGGAATCCCGAGACCATGGCCCAGTGGCTCCAGCAGCCAACTATAAGCTGCAGTACCTTAGGAAGCCTTTCCCAGTGGGACTGGGAACTGCACTCAGAGTTCAAGTCAGAACCCTTTCAGGCCAGCACAGCACTTAGTGTTACACATGCAGATCACAAGGACCTAGAGTTAGAATACAGCATGCTGCAGGGAAGCCTCCACAGTCCTCGAGGCAGAGATCTGTAGAAGTAACCTAGACAACACAGTGCCATCGATTCTCCAGCTATGAAAATCACAGCAAACCAAGCAAGCTCTGGCGGTCTAGCCTGCTGAAGCGAGAGGCAAACACCAGCCAGCTCATATTTACATGGAAGTCATGTCATTCAGGGCGTGGTCCAGTTCCTCACTAATTGCTTTGTACTTCAGTTTCTGGGCATAGAGCTCATCTAGAAGAGGTTTAGGAGGAGAACAAAAGGGTAACAATGAGGGAAGGCAGAGTTCTTCCAACACCCTGGGGCAGGAAAAGCAGTATGGGATTCATGAACAGAAGAAAATGAAGTTAGATGTGGAGCCATCACGACTCTGCATTAGTTCCTGACAATGAACAGGAGGGTTCCGACAGCCCGAGGACAGTCTGACCAGCAAGTGCCTTCCAGGATTACAAGCCAGCTCTGAGGGGAGCAGAGCCAAGAACTCAAACCACATCAGCTTGTGAGAACAAGCTGCCCAGCCAGGTCAGCAAAAACCACTGACAGGAGGAGGAGCAGGGAAGGGCAACTCCATCCACTTAGGGAGAAGCTTGCTACGCCTAAGGAAGGCACAGATCAATCAAGGTGCTTTGTTCTCACCTTCAGTCTCAATACAAAAGCATGCTTGGGAGAAGCCAGTCACATAATAGTCCCAGGCATCAGAGGGAATTCCCATTCTGTAGCTAGGCAGTGAGAGCCCAACAGACAGGCCACACCTGTGTCCTCCATCAGGTAATGGAGCAGATCACCTGCCTTCAGGGAAGGAGGCAGGCCTGAAACTCTGCACTGATGCACTCCCTGAGCACCGCGCAGAGCTGGCACCGACTTCTCCCAGCTCTGGCTGCCTAGGTACAGGACAGCTGGTAATGTTGTTAACAGCTCCACAGAGCCCAGAGAACTTTGTCAGTTGTCATAAACTAGGTCACTTCAGCAGCAAGGCCGGAGACTAGAGCCAGCTCTCGATCAATGTGTTTCAAGGGGAGCATGCAGGGATTTGGCGGAGTTTTTGCAGTTCCAAATAAAAGCTTGCCCTGGATCATGAGGTGGCTCAGATTGCTGCTTGGCAGCAGTTCTGGAACAGCTCAGCTGACACCATTGCTATTTCTAGATTAAAAAAATCTCCCGAGTGACTCCAGATGGTAGGATGTGGCTTTGAATCTCCAAGACCTAGCACTAAAAGACCAGAAAGGCACATGCTGTTGTCGAGGCAGGAGGCCTGTAAGAGTTTTGGTTTACCAGCACCACCACTCCAGCCACAACCCCAGATTTAAGGGCAGCAGTTGGAACCTTCTCCTTCCATGGCCTGGCAAAAGGCAAGATTCTGCGATGGCTGGCCTCAGGAGTGCTCCCCCAAAGTACTGTGAAACCAGGAACAGGAGGAAAAAAAAAAAAAAAAAAAAGAACCCATCCTTGTCACAGGCTGACCACCATACTGCATGGATGGGGCTTCCAGTGATTTAATCTTGAACCAGGAGCGATACTGGTCTTAAGTCTTCATGGGGGCTGTTTCAAGACTTGCAGCAACACTGTCTACAGCAGACAGCCACGTACATGAGATTCTGCACACAAGTATGTTATCGTAACCAATTCCTGTTGCGTTCAGGCATTTTTTCCTACACCACTCCTTAAATCGGCCTAGGTTGGAGCACAGGAATCCAGTTACATTCCTGAGGACATCACAATCAAGACACACCAGCCGCAGTATCTATCACCATCAGTCAGATATGGCAAGGTGTTTGGATCGAGAGCTTGAGGCCTGCCGCAGCACAGCCAGGGAACTGTTTGCAGAGCAGATACACGGGGCATGACTCTTGAGCCCAGAGGCACCAAGCCTCACCTCAGAAGCCGAGTTAGGTCATGCTCCATGTACTGGGGAGCAGAGCAGTGTCTCCACTCTCCAACTATCTGGGAGACAGCCTTCCTTCCTCAGCTCCCCACTTCTCACCACGTATTCTTTGGCTTCCCATCCCCAGAATGTACCTTCCAAATCATCAATTGTCTTCTCCAGCTTGGCTACAGACCGTTCAGCAAATTCAGCACGGGTCTCCGCCTGCCAGACAGAGGCATGCCAGTTAGTACAACAGCTTTGGGATGCAGCAAAGGACTACAGAGGCATCAGCTGAGGACATGAATTCTCCCACCCAATCAAGCTGAGGCCAGCTTACCCAGCCAGGCCATCCCAACATGGTCACTCACCTCTTTGAGTTTATCAGTCAGGATCTTGATCTCTTCTTCATATTTATCCTCTTTTTGAGAGTACTGTGGAAAAGGAAAGGAGTCGGCAATGAGCAGCCCCAGGTATCTCCCACTCCAGAAAGCCCACAGCTACAGAGGGAGACTTAAACTCCTCACTGCAGTGCACGTGCCCGCAGAAACTTCCAACTAGGAGTTGTTCACACCCCTACCCTAGTCCAAGAGAACTGGGTCAGGCAGCAAGTCCCACACCACGCACAAAACACACACTTGGGCGCAGAAAAATTCTCATCCCAGCAGCATAAACATCTTGGCTGATCGAGTCTGCCCCGAGGCAGGGAAGGGCAGCCAGACTTCCCACACTCCCAGCTTCTACAGTCAACGTTAGCCCTGCACGGAAATCCGTTAGCTCTCCCAGGAGAGCAGGCACAGCTCTCCTTGCTTGCTTAAGGCTGCAGTTGCATCATTTCCATCCCGGTGGGTGCTCTGCTGTCACACACCCTCCTAGCAAAACAGAAATCTTTCTGGCCCTTGGACAAGCAGCCCTACCTTCTCAGCCTGAGCCTCAAGAGACTTGAGATTGTTGGTGACATTCTTCAGCTCTTCTTCCAGCTCGGAACATTTACTGTGGGTTTTTGTAAATAAAGGAGGGGAAAAAGGAAAAGAAGTGGGAGGGAAAGACAGGAGACACAAGAAGTGAATCCACGTGCAGGGAAGACCAGGAAGTTCACTAGGATATGGTCTGTGATCAGACTGGATGGGACCCTGCCTTCAGGCACTTGTGCGGAAAGCAAGTTCCCGTCCCGCCTCCAAGTTCATATTTTAAGTATTCTGCCAGCACATGCACAGGGCACTGAGCTGAGCAGCTGAGATATGGACACAGATTTCTGCCAGACCTGGAGTCTTCCGGTAGAAACTGCATGTTTAGTTTGCTGTAAGGAGGGAAGCTGTTCTGACAGACAGATGGACAGCCACCACCACTCAGACAGGAATATTTATGGGCAGAGAGGACAAAACATTCCAGGAGAAAGACGCAGTTAAGCTGAGGGAAGGAGCGTAGCAAGAAGACCACAAGAGTTCTTGTTTAATGGTTCGAGAAGGGAAAGGTTAGTACCTTTTCTTCGGCAACAGACAGACACTTCAAGTTCTGGTCCATCACTCTGATCTGCTCCTGCAGCTCCCGGCAACGACTGTTAGTGACGGTCACACGATGGCACAAGCCAGGTGGGGACAAGGGTCAAAAGGAGCACCAATATAACACAATACCGCAGAGCAAAAAAAGGGGGTAGGGGAGAAACACAAAAGAGTCATGGTCATGACATGCATGTCTGGGCAGGAAGCACAGAGCTACTGCTGCGTGCACACTAACTTTGTTAGACAAGGCCCAGAGAACAGAGAAGCCCTGACCAGCTCCTCAAGGACCAGCTCGAGCATCCAAACACATGAAAGGAGCCCAAACATCACAATCTGCGTGTCTGCTCCGAGCAGAGGAAGTCCAGCTTGCTGCTCAGCAGTGCAGAAGCCTGTAGTAGTTACTGCAAATATTTTAAGGGGCCAGAGACCAACCTCAGCCGCAGTTCTGACCACGGACATCCCACATGCCACTCTGCTGCTTTAGGACAAGTGCTGTGCATACACGTGCCCCATAGCAATGTGTAGGATGTAGTGACCACACGTACAAAGCAGTGCCGGTGAATACCGAGTGGAGAAGGATTCTCTGGCCTCACTAACCAGGGAGGCCCTCCATGCAAAGGGGCAGAACGCTTCCACTACAAGGCAAATCACGCCATCGCAAACTCCACATCCTCTGTGGATCTAATCCTGTTCTAAGCAGAAGAGTGTTTCCAGCTCTTTCACCTACAGCTCTAAACCCACCCTGTGCTTCAGGCCTTGTGTAACAAGGTTAGAAATGCGGTGTTAGTTCCCATGCAAAGGTAGACATGCCGGTTACATGCAAGCAGATTACTCACGACTCTGCAAGCTCAGCTCTCTCTTCAGTACGCTCCAGATCTCCTTCTATGATCACCAGTTTCCGAGCAACCTGGAAGGAAGAAATGGAGTTAAGAGGAAGGAAGGTGATTCTGTACTTGTAGGCCGTGCAAGACAGTAAGGTAACGCCTGCAGGAGTCACTGGAGCTGCCAGAGTCTTTTGGCTAAGGGGAACACTGATGTAGCTCTGCTTAGAGACAGGTTCTCCCCCCAGATTCATTGCGGAAAGCCCTGCCTGCAGGAAGAGGAACCGCCTCTCCTGGCCAGGGTCTGCTGGACTTGAGCATCCAAAGGTCTCACCTCCTCATACTTCCTGTCTGCCTCCTCTGCAATGTGCTTGGCTTCCTTCAGCTGGATCTCCTGCAGTTCCATCTTCTCCTCATCCTTCAGGGCTCTGTTTTCAATGACTTTCATGCCTCTGCCCAAAAGAAAGCACAGGGAGGGGAGATGCATGAAAATCCTGTACAAGCCAGCAGTGTAATGACTTTCAGAGCATTAACTGTGCTCCCCTGGGACCACGTTGCTTCCTTATGAGCTGCAACACCTCTGAGTGCAGAAGACAGCACAGGAAGGCAGCCATCGCTGAGCTGATGCAAATACAGCAACCTCGATTGCTCAGAATTAACTGTTTCTTGGAGCATTACTCCAGCAGCTCATTGGGCCCCCGGACCAAAGGAAATGTCGTGCTGCCGAGAAGAACAAGCCAGGCTGTTTTAGGGACTCCACATAGCTGAGCCAAGCGTTTTCCAGGCTGGAACACAGGAAGAGCCAAGTCCATCTTTATGGCAGGGCATCAGCAGGGTCAGGTTGCTCCCTACAGCGTGCGCACCGATGAAGCACATCAGCCAAGTGGAAGTGGACCGCTCCCCTCTGAATCACACTGCCAGGTCAGAGGACGGCTGCCAGAAGGGAGGATGCTGGCAGAGGCAGTAGGAAGAGAGGCTTCCCCACCAGCAGCCACCTTCACGAGTCCACAGTGTCCCAGAGCCCACTTATTTCTTTTCCCTGTGAGGTGGGGAGGCATGGTAGCACACAGCACTTACTCGCTCCTTCACCTCAGGTTCCAGGATACCCTCTCAAGGCCAACAACAATGTTTTAGTTGCTTCATATAAGCGGGTACCAACTCCCACATCCCGCCTTGATGTGGTATCTACTTCCCACCCTCCAGGAAGCCCAAGAGGTTGATGGCACCAGGCCCTCAGTCAGGAGCACGTCTGAGATGTTTGATGGAGTAAGAGCAGCAGCCCTTGCTCACCTTTCACTTTCATCTGCAGCCTTCTCCGCCTCTTCCAGCTTCTGCAGCGCTGTGGCAAGGCGCTCCTGGGCTCGGTCTAACTCCTCCTCTACCAGCTGAATACGGCGATTCAAAGATGCCACTTCTGCCTCAGCCTAGAGGGAGCAGATGAGAGTGGCTCAGTCTGTGGCAGGTTTAGCAGTTAGTGCAGGGCAGCTGAGCTCTTCCTTCGGTCAGGGACAGCGCATGGGAAGCCAAAACAAAGCCAGGGTGCTTTATCCACTTTCTTACAGAGGCTGCACTCCCCTATGCTTGCACGCATGTTAAGCTTCACAACATTTCACACACACGCTTTGTCCGTGCAGCAGTCATCCTGCAGGTTCCTCGCCTGTCAGCTTGAGCTGACGTGACAGTTTAAGCCATAAACACTAAGTAGATGACTTACGCTAATGGGTCTTTTCTGCAGCTGCTGTAATCCTGACAGGCCATCAATCAGAGTCCTATTTATCCACCACACCAGAGCGCTGTGACAGCTGCCATTTAGCACAAAGTCAGTTTACTCATGTGATCCGGACACGAGCGTTGCTTGAAACAAGCCCTCTCATCAGCAACGTGAGAAAGATTAACAGCTTCAGGTTCAGAGGTTTGCCAAGCTGTGTCAAGGCGTCGCAGGCTGGGCTTTCTACAGCGTTGCCCTGACCTGGGGCCCCAGCAGCTCAAGCCCCAGAGAGCCAGCTGTGTTCTAGGCTTCCTTCCTCCCAGAGATTCACTAATAACCCAGAGAAAGAGCAAAAGCCTCATCCAGTCTTGAGACAGGTTGAAGAGGCTGCTCCCCAGCAACAGCCACAGCCGACAGCCACCTCAGCTCCACCATACATGCCAGGAGCCTGTGAAATTGCCGAGAGCCCTCAGGCGCTGCGCATTTGTCAGAAGCGTGACCACAAAAGTGACCAAGGCTTTAATGAATCAGCAGAGATCAGAAGCCATCACACACCCCCCAGCGAGACCTGTTACAGCAGCACTGCTATCAACCACAAGGCATCTGCTTACAGCCCAGGCTGTGTCAAGCCCGACCAGAGCCTGGGGGGAAGCCTAGATGCTTTGGGGACACCAACACCTCGCGTGAGTCGCCCCGGGAGAACCCAGCACCCTGTTCTCCAGCGGGAATACTGCACTGGTACAAAGATGGACAGGGCTGCAGGCATTTCAGGGCAGCGCTGTGATCTTCTACAGAGACCCGCGCACAGGCACATGCCAGGCATATATGAAATATCCCAGCTACTCGTAACAAAGCAGCCTGCAAGAACATGCTGCTTCTATCCATGCCCAAGGAGGGAGGAGCAGAGAGATGAAAGAAGCCAGTGTTAGAGCAGGGCCCGACACAAATCACGTTGAATTCCTGGGAGAGGCTGTCCGAGCTCTTCCCCGCAGTAGGCAGCAAGGCCTTTGGCACCCCCCGCCCCCCCAACATGTTTCAAGGCCAGGTTATGAGAGCACAAGTTGAAGAGGAGCTCCCCTGCTGGCACACCCTGCTCTTCACCAGGGAAATCCGCAACACTTTGATGCTCAAACAAGGCAGCGCTGCAGCAGGCTGCCCCACAGCCAGCTCCACCGGCACCCTCCGGAGGAGGAGGAGGAAGTGGTCTGCTCGAAGAGGAACAAAATGATACGTTAAACAGAACTGGGAAGGAGACTGCTTGACACACAAGTCTTTTGCCTGCTAAAAAGGCAATGAGCTGTCAAGGTGGAGAGCCACCTCCTCCTCCTCCCAGGGGATGGAGACACACCAGCACGACAGGTCTCCATTTCCTGACCCCCTGAACCACATCATTTAGCCCTGACTTTCCACAGGCAGCTCTTAGCCCACACAAAAAAACCCAAAACACTCTTGCTTTTAAAGAACCGCCTCTTTCCCTCTGCAGAAGGGTCCTTACACCTCCTTTTCAACTTCTCCTCACTGGATACAGCTGAGCTGTCAGGCTTCCCCGGAGCACGGGAGTGACACTTCCAGGCAGCCCTGCTGCCGAGCAGCACAGTCTCATTACTCCATGCTTCCTTCAGGAAGGCAGCCCTGAGTCAGGGAGCTACCGGGAGCTCTGCAAGCCAAGGGCAGAGCTCGCCTCAGCCTTGGAGGCTCACCATCGCTTCCCCAGGCCACCAAGATCTGACAGGGACATTCCTCAGGACCCAAAGGCCAACCCACAGGATGAGTACTAGACGCCACTACACTGGGAGCACTGGTTCTTTCTCTCCAGTTAGCGAGGCTCCAGCAAGCTGGGAGAAACACGCACGTTCCCATGACAACACCACTATCGCAAGAGAATTCCTTATGTGGCTGCAAAGCCAGAGCCCAGCTGAGGTCTGGGAGTGGCCTCGTCCCACTGCACGGCAGAAGCCTTTGCCACCAGCCCCAGTAGCAAAGCCGGGTCAGCCCCACGGCAGCAGCACCACGCTCCTCTCACGGACGTGGGCACTGGCGGTGGAAAAGCCTCAGCTCCACATTTTCAACAGAATCAGTAGCAAAATCACCCTGCAAATTTGCAGAGAGCCACGCTCAGATCCGAGCCAGTCACCTGCGAGGACCTGCCCCGTGTCGCCCCATCCGCCGCCCCCACGATGACACCAGCCTCGCCTGCCTCCCCCGGCCCCACCGAGCCGCCAGAGCGGGCGCTCCCCAGGTCAGATTCGGCCGTGGCTGCTCCCTCCTTCCCTCCCAGCAATCCCAGCCCCTGCCTGCCCCCAGCACGCTCTCCCGAGGCTGCCGGCCCCGGGGATTCCCGCTGGCCGGGATGCGGAGCCTGGGAGTCTTCCCGCTCCCCCCGCGCTGGCAGCAGCACCAGTGAGCTCACTTCCATTTTATCAGCACATGCCAAGGCTACTCGCACCTTTGTGCTTGCAACACGGGGCCAGACAAGATGGCCGGGTTCCTCCCCTTCCTCTGGCAGCTCGGAGCCAGCAAGCGACCGGGGGGAGTCCCGACCGAGGCGGGGGGTGACCCGGGGACCGGGGCGGGGGTGACCCGTAACGATGAAAGAAAAACCCGCGGGCTCACTCCAGCCCCAGTCACTCCCCAGCACGGGTCGAGGCATCGCCGTTGTGGTCCCGGGGACCCCGGCGAAACCCGGGGGACGCTGGGTGGGGACGGGACCCCCCCCGGGCCCCGCAGACACCACGGCGGCGGGGCCCGGATCGCTGCGAGCGGGGGCCAGGATCCCGCGGCTCCTCCCGCAGCCCGGCTGGTGCGACCCCCAGCACCGCCACGTCCGCGGGCCTAACACCCCCGGGGGCCAATTGCGACCCCCCACACACACCTCGTCCCCTTCCCGGGGCCGCCCCCCGTCCCGCCGGTACCTGCTCGCGGTTGCGGCGCTCGGCCTCCACCTCCCGCTGCAGGCGGTCCGCCCGCTCCTCGGCGTCGTCCGCCTGCTGCTGCAGCACCTGGATCTTGCGCTTCACCGCCTCGATGGTGGTGGCCCCCGCCATCCTTCCTCCGACCCGCCGCCCGACCCGACCCGCCGCTCCGCTCCGCGCCGGCCCCGCCCTGAAATACCGGAACCCACCGCCCCGGTCCCGCCGCCCGGGAAGTGACGTCACTTCCTCCCCCCCCCCCCCCCCCCGCGTTGCCGTGGAGACGGGGAGCAGCAGCCCGGTTCCGCCGCCGGGGGGCCTGGGGCCAGCGGGACGGCCCGGGCGGGAGCGGAGACACGGGGGACAACCCCACACGGCACCATGGGGGTCTGGGGACACCGGGACCTGCCCCATGTGGGTGGGGGGACACCGGGACCTGCCCCACGGAGGCCTGGGGACACCGGGACCTGCCCCATGTGGGTATGGGGACACCGGGACCTGCCCCGTGGAGGCCTGGGGACACTGGGACCTGCCCCATGTGGGTATGGGGACACTGGGACCTGCCCCGTGGAGGCCTGGGGACACTGGGACCTGCCCCATGTGGGTATGGGAACACCGGGACGACACCGGGACCTGCCCCACAGGGACCTGGGGACACTGGGACCTGCCCCATGTGGGTATGGGAACACTGGGATGACACCGGGACCTGCCCCCCAGGGACCTGGAGACACTGGGACCTGCCCCATGTGGGTATGGGGACACCAGGACCTGCCCCGTTGGGGACCTGGGGACACTGGGGACCTGCCCCACAGAGGCCTGGGGACACTGGGGCCTGCCCCATGTGGGTGGGGGGACACTGGGACTAGTCCTATGTAGACCTACGGGCACGGGGACCTGCCCCATGTGGGTATGGGGCCACCAGGGCCTGCCCCATGTGTGTGCGGCGACACCGGGACCTGCCCCACAAAGGCCTAAGGACTGGAGCCCTGCCCCACAGGGCCCTCCGCATCCTGCCCCATGGGGTTGCACGCACCCCTCAGCCCCCACCGTGCCCCATGCGGCCCCACCAGCCAGGTGGCTGTGCAGCCCCGGCAGCCCCACCCTGTCCCTCAGCCCCACAGGCCTCACACGGGCACGGCCGGGCCGCAGTGGCACCATGTTCCCGAGGGCTGAGCTCACGCACTGCCCGCCCTGCAGAGCCCCCGCACCCGCCGGGGCCGAGGTCCCGCAGCCCTGCCGCAGGTCCCGTTCCCCGCTTCTTCCCCAGGGACAGGGCTCCGGCACCTGCCAGCACGCCGATGCCAGGCTCCCGCTCCACCGCCGTGCACCAAAACACACCATTGCTAAAACTCTCTGGTCTTGGGAGGGCAGAAAACGCTGCCGAGGGTGATGTTCCTCTGTGCCACGAGGGTCACGGAGGCTCCCGGGAGCTCAATAAAAATGTAACCAAGAGCTGTTGCTGCCCTCGTTCACCACGCAGCCTGTTCAGCGCCGCTTTGGGCACACAAGTAAAAGAGAAAGGGGGTGTCGGGCTGCCACCCCTGTGCCGCTTCCGAAAACCCTCAGCAACCAGGCAGGCACATGCCCCGGGGGTGCGTTTGCCGGGGCAGAGCGGGCTGGCACAGGCTCATGCGGCCGAATGTCTTGGCAGATCCCCCGGAGATGAGCTGGCGACCAAAAGGGCCTGACTCTGCCTGCACCCGCCGGCTGGCAGGAGCTGGGAGGCAGCTCTGCGCATCCAACGCTCCAGGGCCTGAGATCCCTCCTCCCGCCCCCCACCTTCCATGAGCTGGGGTGAAACCGGGGGACCCCCAAGAGCCACCCTGGGGGGTGGCGGCCAGAAAAAGGGGTCTCAGAATGAACAGAAAGGGATTTAACGAGGGGCGAGGCGACGGGGATGCAGTCCTCAGTGCTGCAGCCCGACGGCAGGGAGAGAGTCTGAAAATGCCAGCCAGGGAGGAAAGAAGGGCGAGCGGGAGGGAAGGGGCTCCCCAGAGCTCTGCAAGGCCACGCTCGGTGTGTGCCGACCTCCAGCGCTGCCGCACACTCAGCCGGGGCCAGGAGAGGAAGCCATGAGCAAAGGCACGGGGCTGACAGACTGCCCAGGGCTCAGGGAGGGCTCGACAGTTCCCGATTACACCCCGGCCCCCGGCTTGGAGCCGGGATGCGCCGGTGAGAGGCAGCCCGGGCAGCGTGCTGGGGCTTGGGGCGCTTCCCCATGGCCCAGCGTCGGCGGCCGTGCCGCCCCTGCCTCCAGCCTGAGCGTCAGAGCTGGGCCCGTCAGGGAGAGGAGACGGGGGATTTCTTCCAGCCCGTGCAGGAGGCAAGACCTGCATCTCCTCGCCGCTCGACCCCTGAGACACGGCGGCCCCACGAGGTGACAGCCCCTCTGGCCGTGAGGAGTGGAGCCAAACTCCGTGCCACGTGATGGCCGGGAGAGCGGCCGGACAGCGAAACCCTGCACTGCTCGCGCCATTGTTTTCCTGGTAACGGCGGACAACAATAGCCGGGCTGTGCAGTTGTCACACTGCCCACGCAGCCTCTGCCTGCCTGGGGAGCTCGGCTCCTCTGACAGCAGCCATGACACCGACTTCCCTGGGGACAGGCAGGGACCCCACGTCCCATGCTTGAGGGGCTGCTCGCTGCCACCAGCCACTGTGGCTCTGCCCCCAGCTCGGGCTCCCCACGTCCTGCTTGGCGGAGCCTGGCTGCCCAGCCCGCTCCATCCCAGCTGCCTTGGGATGTCCTTGCCCGGGAAGAAGCTGGGACTGGCCCCTGCCAGCATCCCTCTGGCCCCTGCGTGGCTGTGGGTGCCCCCGCCGGGGACATGTCCTTCCCAGGGTCACCCTCTGCTCCCATACACAGCGTTGGAGGAATGCTCCAAGCCTGATAGGGACCTTCTTCCGTCCCTGAGGCCACAGTGAAGGGCTGCAGTCCCACCGGGAGGGCAAGGGGAAGGCAGCCAACCCAGCTCCCACCCTGCACCCCATACGTACGTCTGCCGCCTTCTTCTCCGCCAGCTCCAGCTTCTCCTGGGCATCTTTCAGGGCCTCGGAGTATTTGTCCAGCTCATCCTCTGTCCCTTTCAGCTTCTTCTGCATGGCGGCGAGCTCATCCTCCAGCTGGAAGGGCAGCGAAAGTCACCGCAGGTGGATGCCCCTCTGGACCCCAAATAGGGGGAGAGCCCTTGGACACCCCTCTGGACCCGCACACAAAGGGAGAGCCCTGCCTACCCCAGCCCAGGCTCAGCTCTGCCCTACAGCATCCCTCCTGCCCCATCCCAGGCTCAGCTCTGCCCCACACGTCTGTACCTGTCCCACGTGCCACCAGCTGGCATGGGCTGAGCCCTGGGCAGCCCTCGGGACGCCCACAACATCGTGACACAGTCCCCGAGCTGTGGGACAGTGGCAGCTCTCACACCCTTGTTCCCCTTGCCAGGGTCTGGGCTCAGCACGGTCCACCCCCCCTGACATCCCTCAGCTGAGGACGTCTCCTGCCTGCCCTACCTGCTTGCTCCGCTCCTCCGCCTGCTTCTGCTCGGCCTCCGCCTGCTCTGCCCGGTCCAGGGCGTTCTCCTTGTCCAGCTTCAGCATCTGCATCTTCTTCTTGATGGCCTCCATCCTCGGTGGGACGCGGGTGCCGGCAGCGGGGCAGCGGGCAGCAGGATGGGCAAGGAAGGCAGGGCGGCAGTGCTGCCCGATGCCCCGCTGCTCGGTTTATCAACTCTGCCCTGCCCGCTGGTGCAGGGGCTTTGCCTTTCTTGGGCCGAGCCGCCTCCCCACCTTCCCAAAAAGTCTGTGCTGGGGACCCATTGTCTGCCCTGGGGGGGTCCGGGTGGCTGCAGCCTTATTTGGGCTCCTGAGAACAGCTGGGGCGGTTATAAAAAGCAGCGGCAGGTCTGCAAGAGAGGGGTCCCGCATTGTTCCAGCCGCCTGCACCCCCCCCTTGCAATGGGACACCCTGTCCGACATCATGGGGACACCGTGCTCCCACCCAGCACTCCCTTGAGACACACTCGGGACATTGAGCCGGGTCCGTGCAGCACCGGCAGCGAAGCCGGTTTGCACCCCACCGGGATGTTTTGGTGGCCCCCGGGCTGACATTTACCCGTGCCCGGGGGTGGCGTGGAAAAGGGCGAGCTCATCCCGACACTATTTTAAGAGCAGGGGCTTAGCAGCAGCCCCCAGCCCGAATTGTTTGGCTCGGTGGGGAGCAGCGGGGGGATTCAAGCCCAACACCCAGGGAAGAGCACCCCGGGAACCCCCTGAGCCCCCAGCCTGGCTCTGACCGCACTGGTGCTCGGCAGCGAGGCAGAAGATGCTGTTGGCAGCCGGAGGAGCGAATTCCCCAGGCGCAGGGAGGAATTGTCAGGGAGAGCGGCGGCACTTCCTACGCAGCCGGGGGATTAGCAGCCTCCTTGCGCCAGCCCCGAGGTCCTGCTGGCCCCGTGAGCCAAGTCGGGATGTCCCAACGGGGGGAGACCCACCGCTCCCTTCCAGGGACAGATTTTGGGGGCTGAGGGGGTCAGCACCCAAGGACCCCGGCGGCAGCTCCCTGGGCAGGGCGCCAGGAGGGACGGTGCCCACAAAGGGCCCCGAGCGGCTGCTACACCCCCATGCCCTGGGAGCCATAAATAACCCCGTGCAGCAGGGGCAGCGGAGCCAGCGGTGGGCACGGGGCCACGCGCCTTTGTCCTGGGATCATCCCGGGCGTGAGCCGGGGGGGGACAGGTGGTGAGCACTGACCCCACCGCCATCCCAAACCTCCGCCGGGCCCTGGGGATGGCAGCTCCTTGGCTGCCTCTCCCTGGCCCTGCCGAGACCGGCACGCGGTGCGGGCAGACGGGGTTTATTACAGCAGCGAGAGGGCGGGCAGGGGGTGCGGGAAGGGGCGCGGAGGGACCCCCTGCGCTCCCCGCCCCAGCCCGCCAAAGGGTGCAGGCAGCATCTCGCCTGGTCGGCGCTGGGCATCCCTGGCGCTGTAAGAATATGTTTGATATTTAGTTGGCTTTCCAATAAAACAACCTAATATCAAACATATCAGACAGAGGCAGGGGCAGGCAGAGGCGGCAAGACCCGGGGCTCAGCTCCCTGCAAGAGAAGGAGAGAGAAGGAGAGGCTGAGAGCTGGCGGGGGGGGTAACTCCCCGGTTTGCCCAGGCAGGACCCCCCAGGGCACTGCGCAGGCAGCACCTCGGTGCCGCTTCGGTGTCTGGAGCCCTCTTGGGCAGCTGCGCCGGTATTGGGATGCTCCAGGATCCAGTACCCGAGCAGGAGGTGTCCTGCAGCGGGGAGGAAGCCAGAGCAGGGCAGTGCTCCCGGCGTGGCACGGCACACCACACCATGGCACGGACTGGCACGGCATGGCATGGCAAGGCAGCACTGCCCACCCGTCCCTGCGTGCCCGGGGCCGAGGGCACCCCACGTCCGTCCCTGCCTTACCTGGGCTGGCTTGGGGGGCTCCTCGGCGGTCTGGCTCAGGGGCCGCCCAGCCGCCATTTATAACCGCGCTCAGCTGCACCCGGCGGGGGGATGCAGCCGGCAAATGCCCTGGCCTCACGCACGTGGCCTCGTTCCCATTAATTACCACCCATCGACGTCCCCCTGCCCCCTCTGCAGACCCCCGTGCCCTTGCCGCCGAGCGCTGCCGGTCGATACAGGTCGATGGCCCCGCGCCGCCTGCTCCTGCCCCCAGTTACACGCCGCCGTCATTAGCGGGGCCATCAATACTGGGGAGCCGGGCCCATCCCGGCGGGCTCTGCGCCACCAAGGAAGGGGGCTGCGTGTGACCCTGCCCAAGGACAAGCCCCAGCCAGCGCTGGGGGGCTTTGTCCCTGTCCCCTCACTTCGGGGGAACCACTGGGACCCCCCGTGCACAGGAGCATTCCCTCCCTGGGGTGGCCGGAGGAGGTGACAGCCTGTGGAGATGGTCCCACTGCAGTGGGCACAGCTGGGTGACAAAGGCAGGACCCCAGACCCACTCTGGGGTGGCCATTGGGACCTAGCCAGTGGCCTCTAGGCAGGAGGGCACACGGAGTCTCTCGGGATGCTGCGGGCACATGTCTCCCTGTGCCGTACCGGTGCTTCACTGCAGCGGGACACACCGACCTTGGGAATGGCACTGGGAGCTCTGCGGGACCCCAAACTTTGGGGGGCCAATGGGGCAGGACATGGGGCAAGCGGGAGCCCCTGAATGCCACGGGGGCACAGGCGCGTAGCCCCTACCCCGCTGCCTGCCTGGGCTGGGGGACATGGGGCTCTGGCCCCATGGGGGTGGCAGTGGGGCGGCAGGGCAGTGCGGGGAGGGTGGCAGCGGGGATGGTGGGGACACATGTGGTGGCAGCGCGGTGCCGGGAGCGCGCGTGCAGTGGCGGCTGATGTGATGCATCCCGACAGCCGAGCTAATGAAGGGCCGTGGGCGGGGGGTGCCGGCCCAGCGGCTCCCAGCCCTGTCAATAAGCAGAGCCAGGAAAGGCGCTGATGGGCCCTGGGGCCGGGAGACACCAAGGTCGGGCGCAGGCAGCGGGGACAGCAAGTGGGGGACAGGGCCCTCCCCCAGCAGGGAGCAGACAGGGGCTCAGGGGTGCCCGGACGGTGATCGGGGCCCAGGAGCTTCGCACCTGGCCGGTCTCCTCTCCCCGCAGCTGCAGGATAGTGCCACACGGCCAGGAGCGCTGGGCCACGGGGGACAGGAGCGTGTGGCCGATGCGGGAGCCGTGCTGGAGCGGGACCCAGCCATGTAGCACGCTGGCCGTGCTGCCATCTCCTGGCGTGGCCACGGCTGGGCCCGCGTGTGCAGGATCCGGCACGCAGAGTAGGGTCGCAGGCAACGACCAGATCCCAGCCGCAGGGATCGTGCTGGGCTGCCCCTTCCCTCCACCTCCGCCCAGGGCTGTCCCACATCCCAGCACGCAGCAGACGCAGCCCCCATCTTGCTCAATGTGTTTTATTCAAAGCTGGGTGACGGTGGGCCAGTGCTGAGCCCGCCAGGTTGGGCACTCACAGCCGCTCCACGTAGAAGGCTTTCCCGAGCCGGTGCAGCTCCCACTGGTGCTGCTGGTGCTCATCCTGGAGGAGCCGGTGCAGGGCGGCTCGGCGGACCTGCCGGGCACAGGAGCCGGGGCTGAACCCCACTGTCCCCCTGGCTGGTCCCACGGGATGCGGTACCGGAGCGGGATGAGGGGGACACCCATCCCTCACAGCCCAGGGTGCACCCAGCCACGCCGGACCCACGCCCGGCCTCACCGCCATCTGCTCCTTGCTGGCGAGGTGCAGCTCCGACTCCATGCGCTGCCGCAGCGCCGCGGCCCAGATCCTCTCCCAACACCGCGGGTGCTCAACGGCCACCTGCCCACAGCTGTGGGGACACGGGGTGGACAGGATGGGGTGGACAGGATGGGGTGCCAGGGAGACCCCACACCAGAGCTCCCCCTCGCCCACTACCCCCCAGCCCCGGGGCTCCCTCTGCCAGCTCTACCTCTCCAGCAACCTCGTGCAGGCGCTGCCCTTCGCCAGGACCTGCAACCAAAGCGACACATTTGGTGGGGGGAGGCCGGGTTTAACGCGCACAAGGGGGACATTGAGCCCCACTGTCCCCAACTGCTGCGGGGAGACCCAGGACACCCACCCCCCTGCCCCGTCCCACCTCCTCCCGCCGCAGCACAGGGGTCTGGCTGCTTGGCTGTGCCATGGCCGGTACCGCAGGGACCCCGCAACGACCCCGCAACCGCCCTCTGCACCAGCCACGCCGTTAACGGCATCCCGGTTACTGCAGCATCCTGGTTACCACGGTGGCAGCGCAGGGACAGGGAGGGGCTTCCCGCAGTCAGAGGCCCGACGGCACACATCCTGCTCAGGGTAACTGTGATTTTATTAAACAGCAATTAAAAAGAGTGCAGAGGCCCAGGCGAGGGGCAGGGGACCCCGCCCCACGCGGTACACGCTGCGGTGACTGGTGAGCAGCGGGCGCTGCCGTCGGCCCGGCAGAACGCAGCCGTCGAGTCTGGGGCCGCGAGCTTCCGCCCATGGGGGCTCGGCAGCCGCTGGCACACAGGCGCTGGTGAGAGTGGGAGGAAACACCCCCTTGGCAGGACAGACAGGACGTTCAAAGCTGGTATTTGTCTGCCCGAGACGTCCCCAAATGCCCAGTTGCAGGAGAAAGAGTAGAAACCGCAGCCCAAAGAGGCACCTCAGCCACGGCAGCTGAGAACTGACCACCAAACTATTTACACTCTGTCCAGGCCCCCTCGTGCGCGGCCCGGGCACACAGGCAGGCTGGGCACGGTGCCGCAGAGAAAAAAACGAGCGTTCACCCTTTGGAAAGAACAGACGAGCAGCTCCAGAGCCTGAGAGCCACACAGACGGGACGGAGAAACAGCATCAGCCCGTGCCAGCCATCACGGGGAAAGAGGACAGGTGGAGGAGAGCGCTGGCTGGGATCGATGTCTTTTATAAATAAGCTAAAGCTGATCAGTTTATTCACAGGGCCAGGGCTCTAAGACGTTGCCAGACTCAAAGCCTCAAGCCTGAAGCATGTCCCAAGCCCGCTGTGGAGGAGGCCCACAGCTCACCCCCTCCGGATCCAGCGGGCAGGCACGCTGCTTTCAAATGGGCTCCTGGCGAGGGCCAAGCTCCGCCAGCCGAAACGGAGCCTCTGCTGAGCGACGATCTCGGACACCGTGCAAGAGGGAGACCTGAGAGCGCAGCTGCTTCCTCCCGACGCTGCCGGCACGCCGAACTGCGGCCAAACCCCACCAAGGACACCAGCTGCACCCAGCAAGATGCTCTGCTCGTGGCAGGTCCGCGGAGCAGTGCTCCCGGTGCGGCTCACAGGGTGCTCTCCAGCGTGTTGTAGTTGTCCTTGAAGCTCTTCAGCTCCAGGAAGTGTTTGGCACGTTTGCTCTTCTGGTTGGAAGGCAGGTAGGTGACCTGGATGGTGGCAGGGTTGGAGACTTCAGGGGAGAGGGTGAGGTCCTTCGCTGCCGACTGGTGCTGCCGCTGGCTGCTGCCTCCCCGGGCCTTGGTCCTGCAGGGAGAGGAGAGGCACCGTCACAGCTGCTCCACCGTCACATCCGTCTGTCAGACACAAGGCAGATGTGCCCCCCAGGACAACGGCGCTCACTGCCGTTTTGAAAACCAAGGTTAATGCTTCTGCCGGTGCCAGGCCCAGAGCCTGCGTGAGGTCCCTGGCTCAAAGCAGCCAGCGCAAGCAGGAACGTGACTGTGACCAAGTAACAAACCCAAAAACGCATTAACAGACAGGCTGTAAGGAACAAGTAAACCTGGAAGGACAAACAGGCATAAACAGCCCATGTCTCAGAGGCTGGGTTTTGCCCCAAAACCTGTCTCTGTTCACACGCCACAATGGGCTGCTGGGCCCCATGAAGCCACCACTGCACCCCAGCTGCACACCCGGGCAGTAACACTTACATGTTTGCCAGCTCGTTCAGAGCATCCTGGTACTTCAGATATTCCGGTTTCCCAAAGACCTGGACGCAAAGAGAAAAGACCGTGGAAAACCCAGCCGAGGTTACAGGGTGACCACGGTCCAGCCGTCGGACTGGAGTGCAGGAGCGGGCCCCTGCTCTGCCGCGGGGGCCGGGTGCCGCAGTGCCAGCACTTACCCCAGTGCCATAGCGGGCGCTCTCATAGCCATCCAGCAAGGTGTCGATCAAGGCTTTGCGGATGCCTTTGAAGGAGGAGCTGGAATTCCGCAGCTCCAGCAGGTAGGCACAGAAGTTCTTCCCTATTAAAGACTTTGGGTACCGGACCTCTGCTTGAAAGGGGATTTCTGGAAAATAAAAAGGCACAACACAACCGGTTGTTGTGCAGGTGAAAACGCTCGTGTTCACCCACAGACGTCAGAAGTTGGTGGGGAATTAAACGTCCCACCACATCTGCTGATTGCTCCCAACGCATGAGCAGAGCGGACCCTCAGCCCCGGGTGGGATAAGTGACTGTTATTCCCAAACCAGGACCTCGAGCCTTACCACGAGGCTGCTGGTCACGCACCCCACCCTTATTTCCTCCTCACCCCGTCTCTCTCCACCCTTCCCCTCCCACTCCTGCCCCGAGCTCCCTTACCAGATGTTCTGATCGCATCCAGCGCCTTCATCCTGTACAGGTAGTTATAGCAGCCTGGCAAAGAGAAAACCCAAACTGAAAGCTCTGCAAAACTCGGCAGCGGGAGGGAGGTGGGGAAAGCAGATAGGAGCAGAGCGCAGAGAGACCATCTCGGGTCGGCTCGCCAAACGCGACGTTGCGATGGGACAGCCAACAAGAGGGGCCAGCGACTCGGGCAACGACCAGGTGTAGCGGGACAAGCACTGGACGGTGTCTCTGGCAGCAGCGAGAGAGCGTACCTTGTGTCTCCAGCTGCAGAAGCCTGCTGTCGTCCTCAGCTAACAGCCGGGGCTCGTACTTGATGTCTTGCACCCTTGACAGTCGAATGTCGATTTCTTCCTTTAAATCCTGCACAGCAGGAAAAAACCACAACATTTAGAGGGCGCTCTCTTTGTTTGGGGGATCACAAGAACGACGACAGTCATCCTGTGGGCCTTCTGAAATAAACCCGCTCCCCGTCCGGCTGCCCAGCCCCGCACCAAGGTGTCAGCTCCTGGAAAGGTCCGATTTGGAAGCGGACCCTGCTTGCCCCTCTGGGCACGGATGGGTCTGCGGGCGCGGGAGAGGGAGGGCACGTCCCCACCACGGGGCCCCGTGCACTCACCTTGGGGGCGTGTTGTCCAACGGGCACGTGGGGGCCGCGGCGGGACTTCATGGCGAAGCGCATGATCTGGCGTTTCACGAAGATAAAGAGCAGCACGAAGACCTGGGGTGCCACAGCAGGGACAGGGGTCAGGGACACTGAGTGGCACCCTGGGGATGTCCCCGCCGACGCCCTCTTCCCAACCCCCCGGACACTCCAGGCCGAGCAGCCACCGGGCGCCACAGACCCCCGCAAACCCGGCAAGCTCAGGGGTCCCTGTCCAGCCCACCCAGAGCCCCACGGACACCCGGGCCAGCCCCACAAACGCCCCAGCCTCCACAGAGGCTCCCGCTCACGTCCCCTCGCCGCCCCACAGGCGCCAGGACCCCACAGGCACTTCGGCCCAGCCCCGTGAGGGCCACGAGTTCCCCGCAAATACCCTGGATGCATCTCACTGGAGCTTTATGGACACCCCGGGATGGGCCTCACAAGGGCCCCACGGATACCGCGGGCCCGGTTCCACGGAAGCCCCACGGACACGCCGGGATGGGCCTCGCATGGGCCCCAGCGACACACCAGGATGGGCCCCACGGGAGCCCCACGGATACCCCGGTCCCCGTTCCACGGGAGCCCCACGGACCCGCCATGATAGGCCTCATATGGGCTCCACGGACACCCGGAGCCGAGCCCCACGGGAGCCCCACGGACAGGCCGGGATGGGCTTCACGGGAGCCCCACGGACACCCCACAGACACCCCCCGGATGGGCCTCACAGCGGCCCCAGGGGCACGCCGGGCCCGTACCCACGGGCTCCCCCGGCCTCCTCCACCCCCGCCTCACCAGGCTGCCGTAGGCCATCACCAGCACCACGTTGACCCCGGAGAGCCAGTTGCTGCCGGCCCCCGCCATCCCCGGCCCGGCCCGGGGCCGCACAACATGGCGGCCGCCGAAGCCGCTCCGCGCCCCCACCACGTGACCAAGGAGAGGAGCCGCTCCCACGTGACCGCGGCGCGTCACTACGCGCGTGCCGCCAGGAGAGCGCCCCCTGCCCTCTCCCCACCGCCCCCGCCGCGAGCGCGTCACGTGGGTGAAGCCGGGCTGGCCCCGCCCCCGCGCCCTCGTCACGTGATGGGGGCGGGCGCCGCTGGTAGTTGTCAGTGTGGTGAGACCCAGGTAAAGTTGCTGCGCGGCGGCGGCGGCGGCTCCGGTAACCGCGCGCGGCCCCTTTAAATCCCGCTCCCCCTTCCCGCCCCCCTTCCGCCACCGCCGAGCGCCCCCCGGTTCCCCCCCGGCCCCTCCGCTCCCCCCTCCCCCCCTACGGGCCCTACCGCGCCGCTCCGGGGGCGGCCGCCGCGCCCCGCCGCCGGGCCCCGCGCGGCCTAGTGGGCCGGGCCGCAGCCGGGGGCTGGCGTAACGCGCGGCCGCCGCAGGTGAGGGCGGGCGGGAGGCGGGCGGAGGAGGCGGGGGGTGGGGGTGGAATGGCGGCCGCGGCCATGAGGGCGGAAGCGGCCCGCGCTCGCCCGCCTCCCGGGTGCGGGCCCGGCCTGGCGCCGCGCCGCCGCGGGGGCTCCCGCGCGGCCCCGCCGGCCCCCTCCGGTTCCCTCCCGCCCCCATTGTGCGCCGCGGGCTGGGCCGCCGGGCCTGCTGGGCCGCGGGACCGGGCCCTGCCCTGCTCCCGGGGCCCGCCCGGCCCCGCCGCTGCCGGCGCTAACAATGGGGGCCGCGCCGCGCCCGCCGCGCTCTCGGGGCTCCTCGCCCGCCGCCGGGCACCCGTCCTTCGGCGGCGCCTCGGGGGTCGTTACCGAGCTCGGCCCCTGGCCGCGGGGCGGGCCCCACCGCGGGTTCCCGGGCGATGGCGGGGTCCCGGGCGCGGCGCCGGCCTCCCCGCCGGTGCGGGGGGCTCTGCCTGTGCGCTCCCGGGCGGCAGCACCGACCCGGCGCTGCGCGTCGGTACCGACCCGGGGGCTCTGATGGCGTATCCGGGGGGCGTCCCCCCAAAATCTTGTGGGAGCGGCTCGGCTCTCAGCCGCAGTGTGTTGGCTCCGGGGGAAAACTTCTAACACTGATAGACCAGCCCCCTGCGTCGGGCTCCTTTGGGTGCTCCTTCGTCGCAGGGAAAATCTTTCCAAATGCTTTGCCCTCTGGGGTCCTTTCCTTTGGAGCTTCGGAGCCTTTTGCACGCGTTAATTAAGCTTTGTCAGAGGGGGTTGGAAATTCCAATTTTCTGTGTTAACAGATAAGGGAAACTGAGGCTGGGATGTGCCGGGACTCGCCCAGCATCAGCCAGCAGGTCTGACACAGCCGGGGATAGTGGATGTGACCAACAGATCCTTGTTCTAAAACTGTAACTTACCTGAAATTTCTAATAAAATTAACAGTTCGTTATGTTTCTGTATCACCTCTTTTTCTGGAGACTCCGCGCTTCATGTTTCTCGTAGCCAAGATTCTCTTTCCTCTGGCCGTGGAAGGCGAGTCGCGGTGTAGTCTGGAAAGGAAAAGGGGTAACGGCAAAGTGTGTCACGTTTACTTGCAGCTCCTTTGAAGAAAAGATGTTGTAACCTGTAGCTGTGAAGCTTCTTGTTTTCCCTAAATCCTCTATGAATGCCTCGCTTTCCCGTTGTCTTGAAACATAAGCGCTGGCCTGGTTTAACGCTGTTTCTCTGGTGTGGAGCAGCCACATTTTGCTTTGGCCGGAGTCGCCCTTTTTTATTACATCCCTCTTGGTGAATATATTTGATATTTGGGCTTGCTCTTTTTTTTTTTATTTGTTTTAAATGGTAAAACACTTTTGATGAAGACTGCTTTGAACTGGTAAACTCATACTGTTGTTACTTCTGTGCGGGGTCAGGATAACCAGGATTTGCAGTTAAACGTTGCCCGTGAGCTGTACTGAAGTTACACGATTGAGGAATAAATTACCAGCAGCCGAGTCCTCTTCCCTCAATGCAGCACGTGGGGTGTTGCGTGGGGATGCCCGTTTATCAGCGGGGCCAGGGCCTGGCTGATATTTCTATAATAGATGTTTTTCCTGTGGGTTTGGGTTGGTGTTTTTTGTTTTGTTTTTTTTTTCTCACATTAAAGAAAAAAAATAAATATGATTTAATCGTGGCAGCAATGCAGCTGGGCAGAGCGTGGCAGCTGTTGAACAATGCCCAGCCACTGCACAAAGGTTCGGGGCAGCAGACTGCTGGAACTGTATCCTATTGAAATTGCAGATTAAGTTACTGCAAACGCGCAGGATTGCTTCCCTCTGGGCCTGCCGTTCTGCTGCCAAATTGGTTTAATATGACAACTTGTTTGTGCGTGAAACACTTAGAACTGGAAGAGACCTAGCGGTGGAGAGCGAAAATAAATACCGTGGGGAAGAAGCCTGCGTGGAGCGTGGGAGGGGTGGCTGCGTAGCCCAGGAGGCTTTGTCTCATCTGCCTTGGGTGAAGTCCAGGCTTGGTGCTGCTCTTTCTTAAATCTGCTCGGTGTCACACGCACCTTGGGGGCTCCTGGTGACCAGGCAGGTAGCTTGGATTAGCTCCTGATAAGGAACCTTGGCACTGTGTGGCTGGAAAACTGTGTTTCGAAGTTGCCGCGAGGCATGGGTGCCCCAAAGGGCCAACTTTTGAGGTTTTGTGGGAAGCGACGAGAGCAATTGCATTTGAAAATTTGCCTGCAAACGGAGGCTAGAAGCTGATGGGAGCAGGAGCGGTGGCATGTGCATCGAGCCACGGCGCGGAGGTGACCTTGGGGTCTCCGTGCTCTCAGGGAAAGGTGTCTCAGCCTGGTCAAGCTCTCCGCTGGGGGACTTGGGCAAGAGACTCCCCGGTTCTTACAGGGCCATTTGCTAACGCCGCTTCCGAGCTCTCCCCGCTTTGCACACTGGGTCTTGCCCTGTGCTGCCCCGTTGGTGTTCGCAAGCGATGTTTCGGATTGTATCCTGCAGGTCGGATTTTCTCGCTTGGCTTTCCTCCCCCCTCTCATGCTCTCTCTGTGGCTCGTTCCCCTGTCCCAAGCGGCTGCCTGCAGCACCAGGAGCACACCCTGCTGCTTTGGAGGAAGGCGTCGCAGTCTTGTTAACGAAATCTGAAAATGAGAAGTTTGCGATTATTGAGATTTTGGGGGCTCGGAGGTAGAAAGTCCTGCCTTGGGCTGTGCCTGGCATCCCTTGTGCCCGGGAGACAATAGGCAGCGTAAAACTACTGGGTGCCGATCCCGTTCTAACCAGCAGGGTTGGGCTCTTCCTCCAAAGTCCGAGTGAAGTTACAGAACTCCACTTGCTTTGGATGCTCCATGGCCTGAACTCTTACTGGGATTTTTTGCCTCAAGCAGTTACTCAACAACATTACTGGCTGTTATTCCTTGTTGACATCTAGTTAATTTTTTTTTTTTGGTAGTTTTTTTAATCTGGAATACTTGGTAGAAGAAAACATTATTTCCAGTTCTGGGGAATAATTGAAGCAAGCAAAAATCATCAGTTCTACAAGGGCAGTATTTTTTTTTTAAAGCAATGTCCCCCAAACCTGTAGCACCACTTATTACTGCAGAGTTTTTGCTTCCCCTGCCCTGCTTTGGAGGTAAGGAAGGAGAAGGGGAAGTAGCTGATGTGTCTGGGGCTCTGAGGTGTTCTCTCAAAGTGAAGTTTCTTTAGAGCTTTTTTTCAAACGCTCCTTGCTCCAGTTGATCTCCGTAGCCTCTTACAGCCCTGGTCATGGCAAATCCCTGCCCGCTCACACACTTGTATTTTAGCAGTGAGTTGCTCAACCCTTTACCCCAAGTAATTCTGCTCCTGGGTCCTGATAGCTCCCACCTGAATGCAGGTGATGCTTCATTTGAAGCGCTCCACCGTGGTAGCGGTGGAGAAACCTCGAGAAGTACAGGTGGTCTTTTTGTCTTGGGGACACGTGGAAATGGTAGGCTGCCCGCCAGGGCTTTTGGGGAAGCGGCGGGGAGGGTGGGGGCCCGCAACGGCTTTACTGGCTGCCTTGCCTACGCGATCGTTCAGTCTTGGTGCTGCCTTTTGTTTTCGGTTTCTAATGGTCTGTTCTCTCTTCTCCCCTGACCCACCACAGAGTTCTACCTTGTAAATACTGTTATTTGTATATACTGTAAATGATGACATCGGTGGGCACTAACCGAGCCCGGGGGAACTGGGAGCAGACACAGACACAGAGCCAGACACAGCACAAGCAGCGGCCGCAGGTAAGGGCAGCATCTATGGAAACCAGTTAGCTTGGAGGTGGAGACCTGGCACTCCTGCCTGGCCCAGCGCTAACGGCTGGGCTTGCTCTAACGAACTTCCCGCGTGCTGCGGGGCGCTGCTGGCAGAGCCAGGTTAATTGGGCGGCCACTGACGGTGGGGTTTCTGCGTCGGTGCCTCTGAGCAGCAGCTGGGGCTGAGACTTGTTTTCATTTCCATCTGACCATTCCTCGTTCACTTTAATGAGCGCAAGTGGCTGAGAAGCCACCTGCTCTGGGTCTTGGTGCTCTGGTGTTGGTAAGGTCTGCCTCAAAATAGACATGGTTTAGGTGAGTCTTGCTCACCTGGGGCTGCAAGGCCATCCAGCGGTATGTCCCTTTTTTCCAGACTCCCCTCGCTCACTCCTCTTCGTCTGACTTTCTCCCTGAAGCTTTCCTCTCTCTGACCCTTGTTTGTGCCTCCTCTTCATCGTATTGATTCCTTTCCAGAGATCTCAGGGAAGCGGTGTGGCGTTTGGAGGAAGGTTTGTTGGAAATGCGCCGCTCTAACCGCGCGCTCTCTCTGCCTTCAATTTCTTTAGGCCACTGCGGAACAGATTCGACTTGCACAGATGATTTCGGACCACAACGACGCTGACTTTGAGGAGAAGGTGAAACAAGTGAGTGTGGAAAGTGAGGGTGAACCCTGATGGGAAGGCAAGATCGATGTCGAGAGTACCGTGTAGGGGGTGGGAGGGACGCGGCTGGCTGCTCCTTGAATTTTCTTGGACTGGCTTGTTCCCCAGAATGTAGGGGATGGTGTTACCCTGAGAAAAAGGAGGTTGTAGCTCAGAAATTCCCACTCTCAGTTACCTTCTCATTGCGGGGGTGTAATTAAGCTCAGGAGGACGGGGAGACTCCCAAACCCTGACACTTCTTTGTAGGATTTCTGGTTTGGGATTCAACTTGCTTGGCTCCTAAGAGATCCGTGGAGATTTTGGTGCCTTCTTGGTTTGGAACACGTTTGATGTTTGGAACACATGGTTTTGACCATGGTGTTGTCTTCTCTACAGCTGATCGACATCACAGGCAAGAACCAGGACGAGTGTGTGATTGCTCTGCATGACTGCAACGGAGATGTCAACAGAGCCATCAACGTGCTGCTGGAGGGCAATCCGGACACGGTAGGATTGGGTCCTGTAAATCTGGTGAGGCCTATTTCAGTGTAGCTGCGTATTTGGAGACAAGACATACAGTAATGTCTAGCTAACAAGAGCCAAAATGACCTACTAGTTCCACAAGTAGCACGTAATGTGTGATTGCGTCCTGGCTTCTTAACGCTGCTCTCTGTAGGCTTGCACAGAAAACGAGCGTGGCCAGCATGGCCAAAGGAGTAGAGGGGAAAATGCCATAAATCATTTATTTCCTATGTACTTTTACAACGGCACAGTGGCATCCGTATAAGCTTTCACAGTGCTGTGAGCATGAAATAACTTATCTTTCCCCACGAGGGCCGAGTGGTCTGTGTTAAAGGGCAGGTACGTGTCAGCTGTGGTTCCTTTCTGTTAGGGTAATGCGGTTTTGTGTCTCTGGCCCTAAACATTTGCTTCTCAGCGGCGTGCTGACTGGCTTGTGTGCCCGTGCTGCATTTTTGAGGGTCTTTTTGCCGTTTGTTTTCTGTGGAGTTAAGCTCAGCTGCCGTCATGAAGGTGCCTGTCTCAGGCAAGCCAAAGTCAGCTCGGAGAACAAGTGAGTGCTTGGTTCGGAGGAACCTTCTGCCTGGCATGTGGGATGTTGTTCATTTTGTGACAGACAGCAGACACAAGTTCTGTTACAGCCCAGTACAAAGCCTACAAATATCAGATCCTTCCAAACTGCCGCTGATCAGAGGTGTCCTCCCAGCACCCCGCTTTGGCTGAAGCCGACTCGACTCTTTGTAGAGTTGAGGCTCTAAGTGTCGATTCAGAATATTATGTATTAGCTCTTTTTTTTTTTCTTTTTATTAGCCCTGAGCATAGATGGATGCGCTGGAGGGCTCAGAGTCTATTCTGCGTAATGTACCTGCTTCACAATTCGGGTGCTTTGCTAGCTTTGGCACCGGCCGAGCTCAGAACCGCATGCGTAAGGGTCTTCCCTGCCTTTAGAGAGCCCTTTCCATTGACAACTGACCAAAATAGCTGTCGGAAAATCCTTTTAGAAGGGGGGATGATATGATTGTGCGTTGCTGAGGCAGAGCTCTGCCATGACTGTCATTTTCCTCCACAACCCTTGTAACCAGCGGCTTCTAGTCAAACGATGAACTCCTGCTGCAACGGCAGTTGCGTTTCCTGGATAAACGCATTGCTCATGAAAATAGCATCCAGGATGGTGTGCGGTACTTCCTTTATTTGAGCAGCTGGAATGCCCAGCGGCGTGAGATGCAGGGCAAGGCACGGCTACTGCGGAGGATTTGTAGAGGCAGAAAGGGAGTTGGCAGAGCAAAGCCCTGGAGAGCCTGCAGTGCCATGGGGGGCCTGCGGCCAGTGCCCGCCGCACCGAGCGCAGGCGGCAGCGTCTGTGCTGTAATTGGTCAAAGGTCTCGGAGCTGCTTCTGGCCCGGATTCAGCTTGTGCAGCAATCCTGTAAAGGGGATTTTCTGATAAGAAACGGGCTTGCTAATTGCTCAGATATTCACCCGCTGATGAAGACAGCTCACCTGCTGAGCTAGTTACTCATAACCGTATTTCAAACAGTAGAGGAGCTGGCGTGATCTTAGCATCGAGGTAGATTTGGCTTAAAATTTACAGTATTCAAAGTAAATATTTTCCTAAATTTCCTTCTGAGCCAGATACCTATGGAGAGAGACTTCGGAAGCTTTGGGTTTGAAGGCAGCTTGTGCCTCCGAGGTTTTTTTGTCACTGTCTGTGCATGTTGTCATCCAAACCCAGCTGTTTACTCGTCTGCCAGTTATGTTTTCAGGTGTTTGTCAATGACTTGTGCCTATTTTTAATTGTTCTAACAGTGTGCAGCATCAGTTTAAGACTATGAAACCTCTGCAGACTGTCATAAAATAAACCGATGCGGGCCCGCGGCTGTAAGCTGGAGGTGCTTGTAACTTCTTACAGTTGTGATGACTTGAACTTGCCTGTTGGATAAATTCTGTGATACTCCTCTCCCTGTGAGCTGCTGCTCAGAGGAGGGGTTTTGTTAAATCGCTCCGCAGCTGAGAGAACAACTTTCCCTGAAATGTTGACGGCAGAGCACTTCGGGACATTTGCCTGGGTTATTCTGGGAGCTCCCCAAAACAGTGACCTATATGAAATGGCAGGGTTGGGTTTTTTTTCCCCTGAACAGGGTAAATTTAGCCACACTTTGAACCTGAGTAAGTGTTATGTCCACTTTATTTAAGAGGTTTAGTAGATCTTTGCAGAAATAGAATAACTCCTCTCCTGTTAGCTCAAAGTGCATGCTAGTAAGAGAGCTTTCCTTCAAGGAAGAGGCTGTACTGTGTGTAGGCTGATAGACTCTTCTTTAAAAAAAAAAATAATAAAGTTGGACTGGGCACCATTTTTCTGGAGACTTTCGTTATATTCTCTGTAGCATGTTTAAATACGTGTGTATTTGCATTGATCAAACTACGATTAACTACTTTCCCCTTTGCAAACCTTCAGCATTCCTGGGAAATGGTCGGGAAGAAGAAGGGTGTCTCGGGACAGAAGGAGAGCGGACAGACAGAACCTAGTGAAGAAAGCAAAGAAAACCGGGAGAGGGATCGGGATTTCAGCAGACGACGTGGCGGGCCACCGAGGCGGGGGCGAGGTGCCAGCCGTGGAAGAGAGTGTATGGACCTGCCCTTTAATAATACCCGTAATTGTCACATCGCACCCCGGGGCGCTTTGTGCTGCATAAAAGCTCCCAGTGAAGCTTCTTGGGCAGACATGTCTTTGAGGAAAACTCTCCTTGTGTGTGTGGCGCTCTGTTTGATGCTCCCCTGTCTGAGATGATTCCTTGGGCGATACCCTCAGTCCCATCAGCTGAAATAAAAGAAGCTATGGGAGCCTTTGGCGGCGTGATCTCCCGCACAGCTGCCGCGCTTCGCTGTTTGAGGTCGGTCTTGTATCCTCCCTAAAGCGGGGTGAATCTTGAAATTGTCTTTGCATTCGTTCTGTCTTCCAGTTCGGGGCCAGGAGAACGGACTAGATGGTGGTAAGAGTGGAGGAACTTCTGGAAGAGGCACAGAAAGAGGGAGACGGGGACGTGGCCGAGGCCGAGGTACACATGGGGTTTGAGGTCAGAGGGGGTGGGAGTCAGCGTTTCTATCTCCCCTGCGGAGTTTGAAAGCCTCTTTTATGGGAGGAGTCACCAAACTGAAAATAAGCGCTTGATTTTTCTGTTCTTATGCTTACACCTAGTGTCTACACGTTGCTTCCCCATCTTAGATGCTCTAGAAACAGTACCTAGTTCTTGCATCCCATGGAGCTGAAAAAAAATAGGGCTTTATTGTATAAAGGTGGGAAGTTAAAAAAAACTCAGGTGACAGTTTGGCAGGTGGGACAATTGCTTGTTAGGAACAGAATCTGGATCCTCCTTGTTCTTGCTCATGTGTCTCCGAGCACCGTGACTGTGCAGATGCTTGGCTTGGTTTTTAAATACTCGGCGGCAGAAATTATTTTTTCCACAAAATCCGTGCTGCTCAGGAATTGTTGCTGAGGACACGCACCGCAGAAATCAGAACCTGGGGTCCGGTATTTATGGTTTGTGCCAGCTGGAAACCTCATCTGAGCCTGGAATCGCACATCGCTAATTACACTGCCAGCTAGCCGAGGTCATTCCCATACATATAAAAACGCTGCTGGAAATCCCATCAACTCGGGAAGATCCTCACCACTCATATTCTGGCATCAGAAATCCATATGTTGTTCAAATATTTCTTTTCCCAGTGATGCAGAGCAAGAGATGCTCAGCAATGCGTGCATTTGTATTTTACAGGTGGCTCTGGAAGGCGAGGGGGAAGGTTTTCTGCCCAAGGCATGGGGTAAGTTTGAAAGCAAAAATAGAAGTCTTTGCGCATGAATAGTACTGTTTGCATCAGTCGTTTGTGTTCCGAGTTTCCTTTTTTTTTTTGTTAAAAAAACCAAAACTCTATCATGCTAACTTAAATTTGGAATGGCTGGTGGAGCTGAAACATCCCTCTGCTGAGAGAATTGTCTTTTGAGACTCTCTGAGAAGTGTCATGATCTGAATAAAATCAAGTGCTTTTAATATGCTTAGGGAGAGGGAGTAAAAATTTCCATCCTTATATTTCTTGCAGAACTTTCAACCCAGCTGACTATGCCGAGCCGTCCGGCGCAGATGAGAACTACGGGAATAGCAACAACAACACGTGGAACAACACTGGCAGCTTCGAGCCGGATGATGGCACAAGTAAGTGGTTTTCACGCGCGTGTTGGCTGGTTTGTGTTTAGTGGATTTTGTGTCTGTCCAGTTGTACTGAGGAGGTTCTGGGTAGGGCTTTGTCTCAGGGATGGAGGAACAGGTTGTTGGTTCCGAGATGGAATTCAGTGACCCTGTCTCCCTGCACCCGTTGGTGCCTTTGCATCTGTTAGGGAGATCACGTTGGAAATTGGGAGCTGGACGATTGTTCTGGTGTGAGCTTGTGCGTGCTGTTGCCCAACGGAGGCACAGGAACACTTGCCTTTCCAGCAGAATCACAGAATGGTCAAGATTGGAAGGGACCTTTAAGACCATTGAGTCCGATCATTGAGTCCAACCATCACCCCAACCCTGCCCAAACCCCCACTGACCCACGTCCCTCAGCACTGCGTCTGCCCGGCTTTTGAACCCCTCCAGGGATGGCGACTCCACCACTGCCCTGGGCAGCCTGCTCCGGTGTTTGACAACCCTTTCAGAGAAGAAACTTTTCCTAATATCCATCCTAAACCTCCCCTGGCACAACTTGAGGCTGTTTCCTGTAGTCCCATCGCCTGTTCCTTGGGAGAAGAGCCCGACCCCCCCTGGCTACCCCCTCTTTTCAGGGAGCTGTAGCAAGCGAGAAGGCCTTCCTTGAGAAACCGTGTTGCCTCCTTGGAAAAGTATTTTTTATAAATTGTAGCTTGATAAACACATGCAAATTGTGCTGGTATTTGGTGCATCCTCCAGAGAGCATTGCTTGGAGCTCAGATGTCTTGCTCTTGATTTTGGTATGGGGAGCATTCTCTCTGTCATGGCCATCTTGCCCAAAGTGCTGCAGGATGAGACCCCGTAACAGAAAGCTAGCCGAAAAGAAATCTTCATCACTTCCCTCTTTGAAGCAAACGTTCTTCCCTGGGCGGCTCATAAACACCCGTCTGCCCTGGCACATTCTCTTGCTTTGGAAAAATGGTACTTTTCTTCTGTTTCAAGTATGCACACTGTCGTAAGACACAAGTGAACTCAGATTGTGCAGGGTGATAACTGGACAGAGTCGCAGGGGACAACCCTTAATCGTAAGTAGTCTGTTTGGGGGAGGGGGGGGTTAAGAGGTTTGGATTTTGGGGTTTTTTTTTATGGAGCAGTCTTGCACCACTGTGAAGTCAAACTGTTTTCCCATGGTTTTTGAGCGCTCAAGTAAATACCACATCTTGGTTGTCAGAAGCATTCACAACCATGTCAATGTTGCTTTGGGCCACTTCCATATTTCTTGTATTTGCTGGAAAACTGGTAGCTTTGGAAAGAGAGAAATAAAACACCGTGAATTGTGATACCTTTTACTACGCGTTGTTAGTGTAGGGGTTGGGTTTTTTTTTTTGGGTTGGCTTGTGTTTTGGTGGCTTTTTGTTTCTTGTTTTCAGAAAACAGCTGTTTTGAAAGGAGAAAAAAACCCAAGCGTGGTTTTGTAAAACGCGAACAGATTGAGCGATCGTCGTCTTGCCGACTGAGAAATGGAGTTTTAAATACCAGAGGGAGTCATGTGGGCATGTGTTAAGGGCAACGGGCAGGCTTGTCTCTGGAGGAAAAAGGGATGGGAGTGGACGAGCTCTGTGTGCTGGAGGTTTAACTGGTCTGAACAGGCTTCTGTGTGGGGTTTTGGTTTTTTAATGTGTTGGTGTTTTGTGGAACAAAGCGGGTTAGAGCCTGGTTGGGGGGAACTGAAGATTTTTCTGATGGAACAACTCAAATTTGCTCTAGTGCTGCAACACAGCTGTAAAGTTGGTCGTGCAACGAGGCTGTTCACCTGTGTCGTGTGTGGTCGTTTTGTTTCCATTTTAGTAGCCGCAGGCATCTCTTTAAATTAACAATATCCACAGGTACAATGTGACTGGTGTACGTGGGGGCAATGAAACTCGCCTTCACTTCTTTTAAGTCGAAATTTCACTGGTTGTCTTTCTTTTCTTTTTTTTTTTGTTTCAGGACTTGATTTCATTGGGGGTGAGGGGTCAAATTATCCCCGAAAATTTGACACTGCTCCTGGTACGATACATCCAGGTGCACTAACTGCCCCGGATACTTTTACTCTATAGCTTTTTTAAAAAAAAAAAACAACTGAAATATCTGTGGATATGTCATTCTTCTCTCTCTTAATTTGTTGATTTTAATGAATATTTGGCGTTTGTTCTGACTGTGCTTTTACTAATGCTGACACCTTGAATGTAAATTGGGAGAGGTTAACCCAAATTCGTGTGGATTATGTAAATCTTAACTTCAGCCACTGCTTCTCGGTGCCCAGAGCAGCTCCGTGTCCACAGCACTGATGACAGAGTATCCCACCCGAGGGGAGGAAGCGGGAGGCAGCTCAGTCGTGGTCTGCTCTCGCATCCAGAAAGCTGTGACTTGCCGTTGTCCCTGCGCCATTTCCTCGGCGCGGCGGTTGGGTTCTGCAGCCATCGCTTCACTGCTCTCCCCACTGTGTTTCTGCTCAGGGTCACAACAGTGCTGGGAGGGGAATTAGTCTGGCCAAACCATCTCAGCGCTTTGCCTCTGCTTACGACTGCTTCTGGGGGAGCGATGCGCTTGATGGCTGCTTTGGCCTGTCCTTGCTGCCTGGCTGCTTTTCTTCACCTGAGCCGACGTACCCTGCAGTTGAAGATGACGGTGGATTTTGAGATGACCGGGATGTTTGATGGCAAAGCGGCTCAGTGCCTGGCTGCTTTGTTTCCTGCTCTTACACCTTTGTGCCTTACGAAGCCAAGAGACGCCCATGAGATTGATGCAGTTTGCCTTTTACCTACCAAATCCCATCAGTGTCTGTAACGAGACCAAAATCCTGTTTGTTTAAGGTCTCCTCAAGCTAACCTGAGCTCTGAAAGTCGAGGGCCCTTTTGAAGGAACTCGTCACATTGCTCTTGAAGGTCAGGACAGGAGGAGGGTTGAGGCTGTAGAGTCTGTCTTGCAGGGGCCCAGAGGCAGACCTGCTTGGAGTGCTTCTCCTGCTTTGGGGCATCTTGCAGTTCTCATCTCTGCGTTAAAGATTAACTCCCGCAGGCAGCACAAGGCCATCTGCTCCAGCACTGCCTTTGTATTTTGGCCACGCTTTGGCTTTGTTTGGATTTACATACCTTTGAGGTGCAGAGTTGGGGGGTTTGGCCCTGTCACCCTTCCAGGCTGGGCCATCCAGCCCGTATCCAGTCACTGAGATAGCGGCAGAGCTCCTGTTGGGCTGCAGGAGGAGCAAGCTGGCTGCCCACCTCCCGGTTTAAAACTGAGAGATAGTGTATTTGGAGAGGGGACAATCTTGAAGACACGATGAGATTTTTTTTTTTCTTCAGCACATTCATATTTGCAAATGCCTATTGACTTTTAATTTTATTTTTTCCCCTTTTCCTCGTTTGAGGAGCTCAAAGACCAGCAGCTCTTCAAAGGGTTCCTTAAAGCGGAGAGGAGGGGTTGCTGTTCAGAAGACGACACTTCTGAAATGGTGTTAGAAGCGTCAGGGCGCTGCTTGCGTTGCAGCTCTCCCCTGCGGAAGAGCTTGATGGAGAGCGATACACCCAGTTTTTAAAAAAAAAAAAAAAAAAATCTAACCACACTGTGCCGGTTAGGAAGCTTTCTGGAACATTTCTGGCAAATGCCCGGTTCTACATCACAGGTCTTTGGTTTTCCATCCGTCCCTTGGGTGCGAGGAGCACAAGCCGTGCTGATAGGTGTCTGGTACTCGAGAATTAGACTTGCCAGGAAAGCCCCATCAATGGCTGCTCTCCATCTGCAGGTTTTCCTTCTGCTTTTCCTGCTGCTTTGCTTTTCTTCTCGTTTCCCCGAAGCAGGCAAGACTGAGAGAGCCCCGTGATGTGTTCCTACATGCACAAACTCTTCTCGGGAAACTCTCCTGGCTTCCTGCTCCCCGCTGCCAACTGCAGCAGCCCAGGTACCTCCAGCTCCCACTCCACCCCCTGGGTAAGGGTCGAGCTGGTAGGATCTTTCTGATCCATGAAAATCTGGAAAGGAGCCTTCCCGCTACTGCACAAAAAAAATCTAAGGAATGGTGGAATCGGGGTTTTTAAAGCCCAGATGTGTTTTGCATTGAATATGCTGAACTCCTCCTGATGCTTCTGTCTGGGGAGGAAGGGGTAGAGGGCTGTGCCTTGAGACTCCTGGCACTCAGGGAAGTCATGTTTGTATTAATATCTGTATTTCTAACTTGAATATTTAAAAAAAAAAAAAAAAAACAACCCAGGAAGGCTTCTTGAGTTGGCTCCACTTGCCAGGCAAAACAAAACATCCAACAAAACAACAAGGAAAAAAGGCTAATTCACTGCTATATACTTATTTCATGCACTAAATCCCCCGCTTCTATACAAGCAGTTGTTTGGTTGTTTTGGCCTCATAATTGAAGTGTAAATGGGAAGATCTGCCGTATTCTTCCCCCCAAAAATCTCAGCGAGCCTGGTTGTGTCCTGCAGAAGAATCCACAATGTTCTTGTTCCCACGTGCTCTGGTTTTTTGCTGTAAAAGGCTTTTGGCTTATAAAAGGGCTGATGCCAACTTGTTCCGTCCCTGTAAACGTCTCCAGGATTAACCCTGTCGGCTGTGTCGTTGTTTTGTTGATCTGGTTTGCATGGGCTGAAAACAGGCCGTGCAAAAGGTGGCTGTTTTTACGCTCTTGAGTTTTTTGGGATGTAAAATGTTCCCGCCCTCCTCCCACACCAAATTTTAAGTTGTCTAATGGATTCGTAAGTTGCCACGTAAAATTCAAAGTACTGAGGTTAAACTGTGATGGAAGCGAGGGGTGGAACAAGTTGAAGATGCGGCCAGGCAAAACTTTTTCATTCCTGGTAAATTTTGCTCTCTTACAAACTGCGCTGTGCTGGATTGCGGCTGAAATCTCCTGGTTTTCTCCCTGGTATTTGAGCTACTCACTTCCAGTGCATTTCTGAAAACTGGTCGCAGAAAATGCATGGATTGCTTAGTCCCTTGAATTTTCCTTTCTGATTCCCATTTGCCTCTGTACAGCAGCTCCTGGTGCAGTGAGGATTCACCATTTTTGGGGGGCGGGGGGGATTGGTGTGTGGAAGAAAAGATGAACCATGCGAATGGTTCCGTTGTCCCAGGGGTTTATAGAAGCTTCAGGTTTAACTGGGTGGTGAGATCCCGCACGAGAGCTGGCAGGAATCCCCGAAGGAGGTGCTCTGTCTGAACTGCTGGGGTAACACGAGCTGCTCGTGGATGCTGAAACTTGCAGCTACTGTAATACAAGGGGAAATCAGGAAAATGGCAGGAGGAGGCTGGGGACGATGCCGGGACTTCCTTGCCAAGCTCAGCTTCCCTCTTCGGTGTCGGGGTGTGTGCGCTGCCCTCGCTGCCGGCCCGGCGCTCCCTCTGTTTCAGCCTAGCCTGCCCCAGCAAAGCTGAGGCCACCCCATCGCGGTACCTTGCCCGTGAATCGTGGGTTGGGGTCGACTGCTTTAACTTGTCTGGTTGGCAAATAGAAATCCTCTCGGCCGCTTGCAAAGCTCCCCAGTGCTTCCCTGGCTCTTGGAGTTAGAGCTTTGATGCCTGTGTAACTTCTCTACCTGTTGTTATCCTTGTAGGTGCGTGGAGGGCAGCGACAGAAGAATGGGGCACGGAGGACTGGAATGAAGATGTAGGTACTCTCCAAACCCCTCTCCTCCATGCGTCTGCTGCGCACACAGCTACGAGGGGAGCGCAAGGCCCGTCCTTCCCAAAATGTGGGCATAGCCCAAAGCCAAGCTCCCAGTTCCAGGAGCTGTGATGAATAAGTAAACATTGCTGCTTCTAAAGTACAGGTGTAGTAAAGCTTGTTGTAGGAGCTCAAGACAGGAAGGGATCTCCTCTCCCAGGGCATCGAGTCTGGTCCTCTCACTTCCTGCAGCTACGTGATTGAATTCTTCCGTGAACCAGCCTGACACAAGAGTCTTGCTCCGCTCCTCCGGTGAAGCGGCAGTTTGGGAAGGTTTTCTTTTGATCCACACCACGTGCTGCAGTGGTTTCGTGTGTGTCACGTGCATCAGCGGGTCCTTGTGGTTTGGATTGAAGAGAAGCTCTTGGCTTTACCTTCTGACTTGCTCGTTGGCACATCTCGCCGCTTTTTGTTCTCTACCTGGTGTCTTCTTCAGGGCAGGATGGACACTGTTATCACTTGCTTTTAATTCCTCTGTATCAGTTGCTTCTGAAATGGGCTTCGGTGCCTCTCTGAATCAAGGGAGAACTTCTATTATCGCAGATGAGAGCAGGGTTGGGCCTTTTTAGTATTATTACTAGTTTTGCATGCTCGTTTTTGCTAAGCCTACAGAACAGGCACGAAGGGAAAGGTTTTGCTTTCCAGGCACTGTCTGAAGGAAGCGCTCCTGCTGTGCTTGGAGACACAAGCAGCTTCTGTGTCCGCTCAGTCAGGTCTCTGCTTGGGGAGAGCCTTTGATAGCCCTTCTTGCCCTCAGTGTGGGTGATAACGCTCCCAGGGGTTCCTGATTTTGGTATTAAACTCATGCTGTTGAGTTGCTGGCAGCTCCTCAGTCTGGAGTAAAAGCTGGTCATATTCAGATATGTTCTGGGCTAAATCACAGGCGGTCGTCAAACCTCCCCTTCGTTCATTTTTGAGCAATGTTATTTTCCCTTCCGTAGTTGAAGTAGGTCTGTTGGTCTCTGGTTGGATCGTGCAGGCGAGGCCAGGATCGTTGGAAGTCGAACTATGGGTCTGAAGCTTTTTCCTTTGACTTCTTTATCAATGCGTGCTCCTACCTGTGCAGTGGGTTTTGCAGGCTGGTGCGGCGTGTACCGGCAGTTCAGAGCACCCGCCTAAGACCCAGCAGCCCCACCGGATTTGTGGACTACGGGGAAATTTGTAGAAGGATTTGGTTGGGTTTTTTTCCCCACTGGCAGGTGATTTGTGCCCTAGCCTGAGAAGAAACAAATGAGATGGGAGCCAACAGTTAGAGAAGTTTAAGTCTAAACACTTGAATTTCTTGAATCATTTTTGTGGCTGCTTGTCTCAACCGTTTGTGTGTTTCACTTGGAGTCCTGAGACGCCGTTCTCACTTTTTCATTCTGTTTGCCTTTTTTTTAATCTTTCAGCTGTCTGAGACGAAGATCTTCACCGCCTCCAACGTGTCTTCAGTGCCTCTGCCTGCCGAGAATGTGACAATCACAGCTGGACAGAGGTGATAACCCATGGCAATGCTGTTTACGTGGGAAGAGTGGCACACAAGTCCCAGAGCCATTTTGCTGTCTCAGACTAAACCTTGCCAGCTAGCTAAAATGCACCTGCTCCGAATAAGATGAGATGGATTTAAATCGAAAAGTTGAGTTAGGAGTTTCTGGGTCCTAATCCTGGGATCGGAGTTTTCCTAGGCTCTGCTGCTGGTTCTTCAGATCTGGGGGCATTTTGCATTGTGTTAAATTAATGGAAGGCAGGCTTTAAAATAGAAGGCCTTGCAGGATCTTGCTTGGTCTCTGTCCTTTTGAGGTTGCTACTGGCAGTTGTGAGTTAATGTTCTGCGGATTCATTCAATTTGTAAAGGAAAAGCTATAAATTGTGAGGCTGGAGGTAGAATACCACTGTAATGGAAGCGAGGGGAGTGAGAGAGCTCTTGTTAATCTCAGTGGGTTGTCTTCTTTCTTTACCCAGAATCGATCTTGCAGTCCTGCTAGGAAAGACGCCCTCTTCTATGGAGAATGAGTCAACAAACCTGGAGTCGTCCCAGGCTCCTTCCCTGGCCCAGCCGCTGGTGTTCAGCAATTCCAAGCAGAGTGCTATATCCCAGCCTGCCTCTGGTAACTCCTTCTCTCACCACAGCATGGTAAGGAAACGCTCCTCTCTGCCAGCGCGTGGGTTTTGGCAGGCGTTGGTTCCCCTGACGTTCTCTGTCTGCATTTGGGCAATATGGGAAATCCAGTTCTGACACCTGCTCGCTTCTTGTGGGTGGCAGAGTCCTCTGCTTGGCTGATACGCCGGTCTGCTCTAAATACAGAGGCATGAAGTCCATTTCTTAATTAGAAATCATTGGGATAATTCCTCCCCTGTTGCCCTTGCCAGACTTGCAACACGTGCTTCTTTCCTGCTTAGAGGAAAGGAAAAGCTCTTGCAGTCCAGGGCTTGCAAATTCAACAGTTTGAGCAGTGGGAATGACTGGGAATTTGGTGCGGGATGAAATGCCGGTATCTACGGACAGGTGAAGGAGAGAGGTGTTGAATCTGAATCAGGGATGGGCACAGACCTGGGCAGATGCTGCTTTGTGTAACTTCAGCAAAAGAAATTAAAATTGTGTGCTTAATGGTGAGATAGTTCAGGAAGAATTTTCAAAACCACCTTAACTGTAAAAGCCACGTTCTCCTGGTGGTTGTCTGTCTTATTCCCAGGCATTTGGTTGCACTAATTTAGTACATTTTTAAAGATCCCACCTATTAACTTTCTTTGTACACCTCCATGACGCTGTAAAATGCCATGGGTTGGGCAGCAGATAAGTGTAGCTGCGCTCACAAGTGATAAAGGTGGAGAGAGACGTGTGAGCTCTCCTTGCCAGCGGTGTCTGTGTGCATCAGGAGCTCAGGAGCGTTTGGCTGAGCACCCAGCGAGAAGCAGCAGGGTACAGCGCGTTCAGGCTTACGTTAAGAGATAGATCTGTCCTCTGAGCCAAGTTCCAAGCCAGGGGAGACACTGACTTTGTTATTTCATTGCTGAAATTGCAGGTGAGCATGCTGGGGAAGGGGTTTGGAGACGTCGGGGAGGCCAAAGGCAGCAGTACCACGGGTTCTCAGTTCCTGGAGCAGTTCAAGACAGCCCAGGCTCTGGCTCAGCTGGCTGCTCAGCACACCCAGCCTGGCGGGAGCACCACCCCCTCTTCCTGGGACATGGGATCCACTACGCAGCCCTCGTCTCTCGTGCAGTATGGTAAGGAAAAGCAGCATGGCTCCCCAGAGGGGAGCGTGTTCTCCCAGAACTGCAGAAATGTGAGGGACTTGGTGGAGGGACGGATCACAAGTTCAGAACCGAGCCAACTGCTGGAGAAATTAAAAGAAACGTGTGTGAGTTTGTGAGAGTAAAACGTAATAGCGCGTGTGAGTCTTTCCCTGTTCCTTTTATACTTGGAACAGTTGGATCTGTCTGCCTCTTGATCTTTCCAGACAGCTTCAGAGCCAGGGATCTGGCACTCCCGAGACCCTCACAGTGTGCAGAACCTGCTCCCTGGTGTAAAGCCGTGTTAGCAGAGAAGGGGTCTGAAAGTGGGCGCCTCTGGAGAAGGGTTCCTGAATACCAACACTTGTCAGTCTCACCTCACTGCTGACCTGATGTTATCTTTTAAAGAAACTCAGTTCTGGTGACTGTTAAATGCCAAGAGGTAACTCTGCCTCTGGGCTGGCGTGAGGGAATAAACAGTGATTAAGAGAGGATCCTGCTTTTTTTAGATGAGATGCTGAGCCCTACAGTGGTCGAGTACTAGTGCCTTTTCTTTCAGCTTGTGCATTTTGTTTCTTGCTGTAGGGAAATGGCTCTGGTTCAAATCTAAGCTGAAGAAAAATTGAGCCCTGTCCTAGTAATAGTCAGTGTTGGCAGCTTCTGATCTTTTCAGACAAGGAGCCACAGAGGAGAGTCAGAGAGAATAGGAGTTGTTTTTAATAAGCTGCGGTAAGGCTTAGGCAAAGGAGGAGGGCGGTGCAGTCGCGCAAAGGCGTGAGGGTGGGCAGCCTCGAGCGGTGGTGTTGCGTGGAGGATACCCAGTACTTGCAGGGAAAAGGGCAGGCAGTGAATGTAGCGGTTGGCAGAGAAGGGGAAGGAAGCACTGTCAGGCCCATGAGGACTCTGCCATGCGGTGCCTGCACACAAGGGACTCTGAAGTCCAGCTTTTCTCCGAGGATGGAGGATGTGTGCTGCGCAAGCTCACTTTGTCCTGTAAGGGGTGGTGGAAGGAGCTGAGGGAAGAAGGGCTCAAAAGGCTCGACGCTGGTGGTGGTGAGAGCGCAAGGCTGGGAGTGGAGATGCTCGGATTCTCGGCTTTCTGATTTTGACAGACTCCAGGAGGAGTCATAGTGTGAAATGATTTTATTTTTCTTGATGCTGAGAAGTGTCAGAACTTAGATTTAATTTTAAGGAAACAAATCCTGCTAATTCAACTCTTGTCTCCCCTGGTAGATCTCAAGAACCCAACGGACTCTTCTGTGCATAGTCCCTTCACTAAGCGTCAGGCCTTCACGTCAACTTCAACCATGATAGAAGTGTTCATGCAGGAGAAGCAGCCTGTGGTTACTGCCTCCACAACTGTGCCGGCACCCCCTTCCTCGCCGCTGCCCAGCAAAACCAATCCTGTTCCCCAGATGTCCCCAGGGTCCTCGGACAACCAGTCCTCCAGTCCCCAGCCAGCACAGCAGAAGCTGAAGCAGCAGAAGAAGAAAGCGTCGTTAACATCAAAGGTGCGCATCAATGGTGGGGGAGGAGGCGGCGTATTGTGTTAGAGCTGCAGAAAAATCCATTTGGGCTGGTGAGGGAAGGGCTGGGCTTGGCTTTCCTGCTGTTAGCACTGGGTGTTTGTGGGGGTGACGGAGAAAAGCTGGCCTGCCTGGCTTGAACAGCGTAATTCAGAGGATACAAGCCTGTAACTGCCGTCGTGTGCTGGGAATTATGGATACTAAAGTCATTTTCTGGGCTGACCCCAGGGAGGGATTGACCCTTTCTGTTGTTCCTCCCTTGCAGATTCCTGCGCTTGCGGTGGAAATGCCTGGCTCAGCAGATATCTCAGGGCTAAACCTGCAGTTTGGGGCGTTACAGTTTGGTTCGGAGCCTGTTCTCGCCGAGTACGAATCGACGCCCACAACGAGCACCGCTGTTAGCCAATCTCAAAGCAGCCTGTACACCAGCACGGCTAGGTGAGGACCAGGACAAGGAAGGGAACGATTAATCCAAGCAGGTAGCTTTGGAAGGTAGCTGGTCCCGTGGGCTTTAGTTATGCTGCATACTAGTAGACCCTTTCTGACTGTGCCGTGGTCACAAAGGGGGGACAACGTATGCAACAGCAAAGGATAAGTTGCCCGCAGGCTCATTCAGGCAGCTCTGTGACTGGTTGGCCTGTGGTACTTATACAGAACACAGACGTTTCCTGCTGCCTTTAAACGGTGTTGCTGGAAACTCAGGAGGGGAATCCCCAGCGCAACTGTTCCTTGTCCCTGGTGAACAGATTCTGTGTGTTTTGTCCCGCTTTTTGCCTGGCAAACAAGAACACGGTGGAGTAGGTGTATCTACGGCAAAGCGTTCCTCTCTTCTTTTAGAATCACAGGATAGTCTGGGTTGGAAGGGACCTTTAAAGCCCATCTAGTCTAATCCCCCTGCAGTGAGCAGGGACATCTTCAACTGGACCAGGTTGTTCAGAGCCCCTGTTGGATTGACCCTTAGTATCTTGCCGGTCCCTTGAGTGCAGGGACCTGAGTGATGGCAGCTCATGAAACGTCACCCAGAGCACAGCAGTGTGTCAGGCAAGGCTGCAGCGAGGTGCCAGCATCCTCCTGCGGTCGGGCTGTAGCCCTTGTCGGGGTGCGTTTCTCTGCTGGGTTTGCTTTGATGCTTTGTGTGGTGCCTTTATGGGGATCTTTATTTTGAAGATTTGAAATGAAGAGCCTACAGCAGTCTGGGTCAGCAGGGCTGTTTTGGAGGAGAACATTAAACTCCTTAACTCCTTTCCCCCCCCCCTCCTTCTTTCCTTCCCCTTTGTAGTGAATCTTCATCCACAATTTCGTCCAATCAAAGCCAGGAGTCTGGTTACCAGAGCGGCACAATACAGACAGCAACGTTTACCTCCCAGAACAGCGCTCAGGGACCACTGTACGAACAGAGATCCACCCAGACGAGGCGATACCCAAATTCAATCTCCTCCTCGCCCCAGAAAGATCTGACCCAGGCCAAGGTAGGAAAATAGCTTTGCTCTCCCTTTGTGCTGAGTAAGCATAGCGTGTAAAGCACTGTCTCGGGGGAAGCCAAGTGGTTTATCAAGTGTTTCTGCAATCCTCCAGCCTCACCACGTGGCTTGTGGACTCTCGTGAGAGCTTTCTTCTGGCTGCTACGAGAGCCCTTAGTTACGTTACTTACCTGGGGCTGGGCCAGTGGGGTTAACAGTGGTTAAGTTGATTGCAGGCCATGTGTCGTGTCACGCATAATTACCCTGCTGCAGAGCGGCGGTCAGGCTAAGGATTTAGTTTTGTCTTAAGGATTTGATTCTTGCATGCTGCACACAGGTTCGGTGACATCAATTTTGGCTAACGAACTTGGGTTGAGGGTGTTGAGCTAGTCTAACTACCAACAGTAGAGAAACTTCTTGGAACTGCTTTCTAAAATATGTGCCCGAGGGTTGTGCTGGCACTGGGCTAGTTGAGCTTGGGACCAACCCTGGCGCAGCCTGGTGACGGGTATCAGTAGTGTGCCTTTTTCACAACTGAGGAGGGCGTGTGGGAGGGGGCTGACACTAGATCTGCCTCTGGAAACGAGCAGCTGCAGTGCCCAGTACTCTTTTTTTTTTTCTCTTCTTCCTCAGAATGGTTTCAGTTCTGTACAACCCACGCCATTACAAACCACACAGGCCGTTGAAGGTAAGAGTCTGTCGCTGCAGTGGGTATCCTGAGTCTCTTGTACTGCTTGCATTCATTGCTTTGGATTAAAAACTTCATCTAATAGCAAATCCTTTCCCTGCTGGACTAATTGCTGCCACTCTGTTTATTTGCTTGCCTTGAAATATTCAGCTTTCTGCTGGTGGATCCTTGAGATCCTTGATGGGTCACTCCCTGATGACAATAATTTACTCTGATTTGCTTGTGAAAGGCACCTCATGTGTAGGTCTTGAAGCTCTTTGCGGAGCTGATTGTGGTGTTGGGGTAAAGTGAGACGTAGGACACAATCGTGCTGTCACAAGTGTGTAACTGGTTGGCAGCAGCGAGGGAAGCCCCAGATCTCCCTGCTCCTTGAGCTGAGCCTTTGCTGGTCGTCCTCCGGGAGCTGCTAGTAGCTGCCCCTAACCCAAAGCCTTTCTTCGCAGGTGCTACAGGCCCCGCAGTGAAATCCGATTCCCCCTCTGCTCCCAGTATCACGCCTCTCAACGATGGGGTGTCTGCATCCTCCTTGCTGACAACAGCCAGCCAACACTCAACAGCTCTGAGCAGCCTGAGCCACAGTGAGGAGCTCCCCAGTACGACCACCGCCCAACTCAGCAGGTGAGCCGGCGTGGGGGGCGGATTTCTAGAGCAGAGCTAGAAGCAGGGGTCTAAAATAGACATCGAAGGCTGTCTCGTGCAGCGGGGAAGACTGAGATGACTCATCCGAGTAAATGGGGAATGGGATCTGGCCTGGCGCCATCAGTGGTGATTCTCGCACCTTGGCTTGACAACCTTTTATTCCTCCTTCCGCAGTACGTTACCCACCCAGCAGAACAGTCTGTCCTCATCCACGTCCTCCGGGCGAACGTCAACTTCAACTCTTCTGGTGAGTCTCGCTGTGCTCTGGTGCTGTGCGCCCCCGTCCCTGCTCAGCGTGGAGAGCTCTGCTGGGGTGCCCGACCTTGGTGTGTGGCTGGCGGGGTCTGCAGTTGTGACAACCAGCAGCCTGGCAGCTCCTGTCCCGCTAGAGTTTGGATTTCATGTGGAGAGGGGATGGAGGGTTATGTCAGAACGTTCTGCACCTCTGGCTCGAGGCTTTTGACACCCTGCCTGTTTCAGACATAACAGTAGATGCTGTTACGCGCTTGCAGTACAATAAGTGCAGTACAATAAGTGCAGTGCAATAAGGCGATGCATGCTGGCAGCCCAGAACCCCCCCCCAGCCTGGGCTGCATCCCCAGCAGCGTGGGCAGGGGGGCGAGGGGGGGGATTCTGCCCCTCTGCTCCCCTCGGGGGAGACCCCCCTGCAGTGCTGCCTCCAGCTCCGGGGCCTCGGCACAGGAGAGACACGGAGCTGTGGGAGCGGGGCCGGAGGAGGCCCCGGAGCTGCTGGGAGGGCTGGAGCCCCTCTGCTGGGAGGACAGGCTGAGAGAGCTGGGGGGGTCAGCCTGGAGAAGAGAAGGCTCCGCGGAGACCTTGGAGCCCCTTCCAGTCCCTCAAGGGGCTCCGGGAAAGCTGGGGAGGGACTCTGGAGCAGGGAGGGGAGCCACGGGACGTTGGGAATGGGTTGAAACCAAAAGAGGGGAGATTGAGATGAGATGTGGGGAAGAAATTCCTTCTTCCGAGGGCGCTGAGCCCCTGGCCCAGGTTGCCCAGAGGAGCTGTGGCTGCCCCATCCCTGGAGGGGTTCAAGGCCAGGTTGGACGGGGCTTGGAGCCACCTGGGCTGGTGGGAGGTGTCCCTGCCCAGGGCAGGGGCTGGCACTGGGTGGTCTTCAAGGTCCCTTCCCACCCAAACCATTCTGTGATTCTTCTGGGCCTGTAGCAGCTCTTGAAAATGCTGGGGAGTTGCAACCAGTTGTCAGAGCAAACTGGTAGCTGATGGGGTGTCACTGTTCAAATGTAGATAGTGATGGAGCTTCTGCAGTACAGAGCCCCTGGGTGTTGGCTTCTGCAGCAGAATAAATCTCCCTACCGCAGACGCGGTGTTCAGCTCTGCTTCTCCCAGCAGACAGACGTGTTGGGACACAGCCGCACAGAGGCTTGGAAGCGCTAGGGGCTGACTGCTATCAGGACTTTGGATTTAAGCCAGATGCAGAGCAGGTTTCTCCGTAGCCTGCAGCAGCCGAGTTCATTGCAGGCTCTCGGGAACATTTGGGTGCAGATGGAGCCACAAAAAATATTGCGTAGAATAGGATTGTTTTAGTTGGAAGAGACCTTTAAGATCGTCAAGTCCAACCATTAACCTAGCACTGTGTAGACAGCGTCCTGCGATATTTCTGCACTCATTTTTATCTTCCTGGGCCCCTAACTCTCTTCCCTTCCTTCCCTAGCACACAAGTGTGGAGAGTGAAGCGAGCCTCCATTCTTCTGCTAGCACTTTCTCCACCTCCTCCAGCACAGTGTCAGCCGCCCTGCCAGTCGTAAGCGTTTCATCCAGCCTCAGCAGTGTCAGCAGCCTGGGCCTCAGCCTCAGTAGTAACTCCACGGTGACGGCCTCAACTCGCAGCTCCGTTGCAACAACATCAGGTACTTCCTTGGGTACTGCTAAACACAAGGAGGGTATAGGGGCTGAGGGATGGCTTCACTGGGGAACTTTTCCTTTCTCTTCCTTTTCCAGGAAAAGCCCCTCCCAATCTCCCTCCTGGAGTCCCACCGTTGTTGCCTAATCCGTATATCATGGCTCCGGGGTTGCTGCACGCCTATCCGGTGAGTGGGACGACTGGCTCTCTGCAGTTGTCATGCCACTAGATCCCTCCTAGCTCTGTCTTCAGCTAGCAGGGAGGGACGTAGTGTGGTAGAGAAACCAGAAACGGTAACACCAGCCCAGCACGACTGCCTTGGATGGGAAGAGTTTGGACCTGCCGTTTTCCACAAAATGGTAGCAGAGGAAATCCATGTGCCTGTGGGAGTGAATCTCTGTAATTCTGGTCACCCTGGAGCAGATACTGTCTGCCTGTTCTCTGCAGCCTCCCCAGGCCTCTGGGGAGCAGCAGCCCTCGGTCAGAGCGTGGCTCGTGAAAGCGTGGAGCTGTATTAGCAACACGCTATGACAGAGGCCAAACAGTCAGAACAAGGGCGGCTACTGCCCCAAAGATCTGATGGTGTGTCACAGCCCGCTTCTGAAGGCGAGGACAGATTTTTGGTGTTAGAACAATTACTAGAGTAAAACCGTCGAGTGCCTTTGTGGTCCGGAGCAGCTGTGCTAGGCGTTGGTGCTCACTCTTCATTTGAGCAGCTCATAAAAATACTCTTGGAGCGTCAGTCTTGCCGTAGTGAATGCGGGCTGCCTGTGCCTAGGTAATCGTGTAGCCTCCGGTTGTCTGGCTGTATCTCACACTTCTCTAAATGTTTAATCTAACATTAGGTAAGTGTCTTTATCTAGTCTGCGTCCCTGACATTGTCTCCTGCTCTTTTTCTAGCCACAGGTGTATGGATACGATGACTTGCAAATGCTCCAGACGCGATTCCCATTGGTGAGTTCTGCAGCCCGCCAGGGACACGCGCTTCTAGCGGTGCAAAGCTCGCCGGTGCTGCGTGCCCTGGGTGTACAGACAGGGCAGGCTGCGAGGTGGTCCTGAGGAGCTGGCAAAGCGGGGTGCTAGATGCTCTGTGGCAGTAGTGAGGAGTTAATCGGTTGCTCCTTTGCACTTGGAGTTAGGAGCGCTGGTTATATGGACAGCGGTATGGGTGGTGGGGCCAGGGAATGCCAGACCTACACAGGCAGAGCTGTTTTGCCCGGCAGCGGTCTGATGAGCTGTTGGAGACACTGATCCTTGAAAGAGGCAGTGACCAAATACTTTTATGAGAATGCGTTTTATTTAGCCATAGGACACGTGTTCCTTTTTTGGTGAAGTGGAGGGGGAAGTCCGGGCAGTTTGAGGACTGCATACCAGTAGACCTTATCTGGTTCTTCTCATAGCCAGACGAGGGGGATGGTGCATGCTACAAAAACCTGGGCTTGCTGTAGGCTGCGATCAGCCCCGCTGTGGCTGATTGAACTGCAATACTCCAACATATCTGCAGTCCAGAAATTCTTCTTTTCCAAAAACTGCTTTGCATCTTTGGACAGAGCTCGTAAAACTTCTCCTTTTGGTTTTATCCTTCAGGATTACTACAGCATCCCATTCCCTACACCTACCACCCCGCTGACTGGAAGAGATGGCAGCCTGAGCAGCAATCCGTACTCTGGTAGGGAAACACACTGCTCCGATGGTGTATCCCATCAGGTGTTTGTGCTGCTGCCTACTAGTTTCCTGTGCCGTTGTCTGCTGGCACCACCCCCTGCACTGCCTTTGGTCTGGAGCATGTTTCTCAGCAGCTAAATTCTTGACTTCCCTTTGATCGTCTGGTCGTGTCGAGGCACGTTACCGGGAAGATGCAGAGTAGGAGTTGATGCAGCAGTTGGAAAGGGAGCAAGGAAGGGCTGAAAGAATCTGAGAGGTGTAAAACTGGGGAACTGCTTTTCAGGTCGTGGTGAGGCAGGGATTAAGCAGTGCTTCTCAAGCACTTAGACTTAAAATAGAAAGAAACATAAAATCTGGAGGAATTAAAGTTTTTTATCTATGCAACAGTCTCATGGAGAAAGAAAACGGGGCATTTAGGACCTGTCAAATTCAACCCAAATGCCCAGTGAGTGGCTGCTCTCTCGCTGACCTCAGTAGGTGTGTTTATTCCCGCTGCTGATTTGCAGCGGGCAGCAGTTCTGCTGAGCTTTCACGTGCTCTAGGAATTGTTGCACTTTGTGGATCGCTCTTTTCCCAGCACCGCTTCTCCCCAGCGTCAGCGGGAGCTTTTTTGTGAGGAGGTGCTTTTGCCTGGCACACTGAGGCTGAAATCCCAAGCTCAGAGTGCGGCACTGCTGCATGCGGGATTTGCCAAGTTAACATCAGTGGTAATTAATACTTGTGGCTGTCCTGGACTCGCTTGTGAGCTGGGGCAGCACTGAAAATTCACTGGCTTACCGTTTGAGCTCTGAGTGTTTGCGTGAAGGAGCAGCAAAGGGAGCTTCCCCGAGCCCTGCAGCCAAACCCTTGCCCAGTGCCCAGACTGGGAAGAGGGGAAACTGTATTTCCGCGTACTCTCCGCGGGCTGCTGGGGCTCTGCAGCGGCATTTGACTCGGTGCATTTGATTCCAGCAAGAGAGAAGGAGACGTGAACCCTGCGGTAGAAAGGGGCCATTCACGCATCCTCAACTGGAAGATACTTGCCGCCCCCCTTCAGTGAGGGGCTGTTTGGCGGTAGGACAGGGCCCCCGCGCTGCCACTCTGGCCTCGGGTCTGGCTCTGGAGGGAGCCGAGTCGTGTTCAGGCCTGCGGGTGATGCACGGAGAGGGCGCAGGGAGAGCTCTGGCATCCGGGGCTCTGTTGCTGCGCCGGCGGCCAGTGGCAAGGTTTATCCCGTGCCGGATGGCAGGCTGACATCAGGCAGTGCCGCACTGTGGCTTAGCTGCTGGGGGTTTCCCTTCCCCTCTGAAGTCCTCTCAGGGATGAGGAGAGTAATTAACAGCTTATCCTTATCAGCATGCAAGGCTCTGAGGGCTTGGGAGGGCTGTAGAAGGGGGGTTGATTCAAGTCACCGTTGATCAAAAGGCTGGGTCACCTTGGGCTGAGCCAGAGTGGGCCGGGATTTGACACGTGCCTGTTCTTCATTCTCCTTTCGTCTCCTGTATTCCAGGGGATTTAACAAAATTTGGCCGAGGCGATGCCTCTTCCCCGGCTCCTGCAACGACTTTGGCCCAGCCTCAGCAGAGCCAGACCCAGACTCACCACACCACGCAGCAGACGTTCCTGAACCCGGCGCTGCCTCCTGGCTACAGTTACACCAGTCTGCCGTACTACACAGGGGTACCAGGGCTCCCCAGCACCTTCCAATACGGGCCCGCCGTGTTCCCTGTGAGTTTTCCGGAGGCAAGGCGTGTGGGATTCGGGCAGGAGGGCAACGCAGCGAAGCCTCTCCTCACTCCGCTTCTCTCCGTGCTGTAGGTTGCTCCTACCTCTTCCAAGCAGCATGGTGTGAATGTCAGCGTCAACGCATCAGCAACCCCTTTTCAGCAGCCCAGTGGCTACGGCTCCCATGGATACAGCACTGGTAAGACACACCTAAAAGAGCATCTTGGCAGCAGTTCCTGACAGTGGCAGGGCTTGTCCACAGTTTCCAGCAGTAAGGGAGGAAGATGGCTGTGGTGCAACTCGCAGATCATTTAATTCTCCGTGGAAAGGCCCAGGCTTGTTCCGCATCCAGGTCTGGAGCGGATTTGAGGAGTATGGAGCACTTCACGCCCTCCCCTCTGCCCAGCAGTTGGCTGGCTGGGGCCTTGGACTCGCGTCGGAGAGCTTAAGCTGCGGAATTGTTGGGGTTTTGTTTGTTTGTGGGTTTTTTTACTGCCTGTATGTGATCGGTAGAACAATAATTATTCCAGATTTGAGCCTGGAAACTTGTTTGACTCCTGTGTTTGGCAGATGATGCTTTCTAGAGGAGTGTCGTCCTTGATTCAAAGATGCAAGAAAGTCGTGAACCTGCCACTTGTCTCGGTACTGGGTTTCACGGTTAACGTCTGGTTGACTTACAGAGGGCCTGCATCTGGGTCCCTCTTCCCAAATTCCTGTTGCGCCTCTTTTCCCTACATTAGAGCCCTTCAAGACACTGTTTTCTCCTGGCAAAGATACTTCAGCTCTGTACCAGGTCACCCGGTACCGAGTCCTTCAAACCTTTTTGATTTTAACACTTTTTCCGTGCCTTAAATGATTGCTGAGGCTTTCTTCCGTACCACCCTGTCAGAAACAGCCTCAAATGGGGGTTGTGTGCCAGCGTTGCCAGTCCTTGCGCCGGCCGTCCCTGCCCGCCGTTGAGCGGCCTTTCCATGCAATTGCCTGGTTTACATCCAAGGAGCTCTCGGCCCGTCCTTGCTGCTGTGTCGTGCTGGGAGTTTGTTTCCCTGTCTTGTCTGCCGCATCCCCCCCGGATCTTCTCCCAGTTGCTGTTTTCTGGGCTCTTCAATAACGTGCATTTCTCGGGGTGGCGGCAGGTCCCTGATTTTTTTTTTTTTTTTTTTTTTTTCCTGGAGGCATTCAGAAACCGCCGGTGTCCAGAGCGAGAGAACTTACACTCCTGCAGGCATTTTGCAGCTTGGCTTGGCCAAGGCCCTGCTCTCTCAGACGACGTCTGGCTCCAAACCTTTCCCTGGCTGCGGGGCCACTAGAGCTCTCCCCCACCTGACGCTGGCATTAGCGGCAGTAGCTCCTGCTGAACCGGTGGCTGCTGCCTAACTCTCGCTTGCCTTTCCTTCTCCCCAGGTGTATCCGTGACATCCAGTAATACGGGAGTGCCGGACATCTCGGGCTCTGTCTACTCCAAAACTCAGGTTAGTGTCTGGTGTGTGCTCCAGGAAGGCGCCGCTTTGCTGGGGAGCGGAAGCCCAGCTCTGAGACAGCCCCCCTGGGCAACAAGGTCTCTTTCCCCTTGGAGCAGAAAGAAAATGCTCGGCCTTTCCCAACTTAGAGCAATTCCAAGCCCAGAAAGAGCCATAGGCAGAGACTTTTGGCCGTTCTCTGCACCACGTGCTAGCTCCTGGGCCCACGACTTGTAGAGCTGGGGGGGGTACGCTGCTGGGAAGGGACACGCTGCTGGGAAAGGGCAAGGCAGCGCCGCCCAGCTCCCAGCCCTTACTCCGCCGTTGGCGTCTCCTCCTCAGCAATCCTTCGAGAAGCAGGGATTTCACACTGGAACCCCGGCAGCCTCCTTCAACCTGCCTTCGGCGCTGGGCAGCGGGGGCCCCATCAACCCCGCGACGGCGGCGGCGTACCCCCCGACCCCTTTCATGCACATCCTGACCCCGCATCAGCAGCCGCACTCGCAGATCCTCCACCACCACCTGCAGCAGGACGGGCAGGTAAGCGACCCCCCCCAGCCTCCCCCCGGCCCTCGCTGGGGTATCTCCTAGGGCTCTCGCTCCCCCTCTCCCCGGCCCCCCCCCCCTTCCCTCCCTCCCTCACGCCCTGCGGCGGACACACGCGGTGACATGCACACGCTCACACCTGCACATACACACAGGGCCGATAAAGAGGACGAGGTGAGGAAGGCCCGGGGTGCGCTCCGCTGGGGGGTACTCGGCACGGCCCCCTCGCTGCCGGGCTGTACCAGGTAGGGTCGGGTAGTGCCCCTTCTCGCAGACATGCCTGGTACCCCCCGACCTCCCCCTTCCTCGGAGGGGCGGCTCCGCAGGCCAGCAGCGAAGGGGTGACTCGCCACAGCCACGACCCCGCCATAGCTTGCAGGTCTAACCGTGGATTTCTATTGTCATAGTTTGTCCCTTTATTTTACATATCCTGGTACTGCAACAGCTTCCATATTTGCAGATGATACTGTGCTGCCAACGCCAGCAGGAAGACCAGGTAATGAACCTCTCTGATAATGCCTTGCACTTGCCCTGGGGTCTCCCCCCGCCCCTAAGGCCCCCCAGGCTCACGTAGCCCCTTCCTTCTCCCCCCGCGGCCCTGCCAGGCGAGGAGAGAGGCCCTCAGTCAGTATGTGCACACACACACACCCGCGCGCGCAGACACACACCCCCCCGGCTCGACCCCTTCCCCCCCCTCCCTCTTTCCCCCCTCCCTGCTGCGCGGCAGCCCCCCCAGCGCTGCCAGGGCTCCCCCCCCCCCGTTGCCTGCGGTCCTGGCACCGTGCCAGCCTGGAGGAAGGCGCAGAGCTGAGGGGAGGGTGCTGGGACATTGAGGGGCCACCGGCTGGGCGCAGGAGGTGGCCCGCGCCCTGGTGTCGGTGGCCCCAGCGGGCTTGCGCTGGGCTGAGGCGGGTCAGCCAGAGCCGAGGAGCCGTCCTGCGGGGACCAGCATCGCCCTGCGGAGCAAGCCGGGGTTGGGTCCCCAGAGATGGTGGCACCCGCTGCCCCGTGATAACTTGCCCCAATTCTCGCCCCCTTCCCGCAGAGCGGCTCCGGGCAGCGCAGCCAAGGCAGCTCCATCCCCCAGAAATCCCAGGCCAACAAGTCGGCCTACAACAGCTACAGCTGGGGCGCCAACTGAGGCCGGGCCCGCCCTCGCCCACCCACCACTTGCTTCTTCCGGAAGAGAATCCAACCGAACCCGACGATGCCGAAGGACCCCGGGGAGGAGAAGGCTCTGCCGCAGGGCAGCGCCCGGCCCCGCAGCCCCCGAGCAGGGCAGGCGGCTCGGCCGCGTCTGTCTTCAGCCACCTTTCCTGTTGTATGTAATATAGAATTTGTATTTTTTCTTTTTTCCCCGCCCCCCCCCCTCCCCCTTTTCTTTCTTTTTCCCCGCCCTGCCCCCCTCTCTCTGCATTCAGATTCTGAACCGTTTGCCGTAGGGGCCTTTTTTGGTTTTTACTCCTTTCTCCCCTCTCCCCCCCCCACCTCCTGCTGCCCCACAACCTCTCGGATCCAAAGGAGTGGAAGCTGCGAGTCGCCTACAGCAAAAACCCCCTTATTATTAGGAATAAGAACAGTAATTGATATGAACAGCATTGTAAGATGAATTAGTTGAAGTGTTTTTTTTGTACCGTGTTCTAAATTTAATGGATAAATGTGTCTTGTATATAAAAACAAAAACCCCACGCCGTCCTGTAGTTCTCTCATTTCCTCGCTCTGACACCCCCGGAGGGGCCCCCCCTTATTTTACGTTCTCCATCCGCACCCCCTCCCTCCCTGCGGGCCCTGAGCGCAGGTCCTGCTTCCCCCCCCCCCACACTCCCCTTGCACGCTGTAAGTACCTTCTGCTTTTGGTTTGGTTTTATTTTTTTGGTCTTTTTTTCTTCTTTTTTTTTTTTTTTTTTTTTTTTTTTTTTCTATGCGGTCCAGATCTTGTATTTTTCAGTTCAAACCGGTCACTTCAACCGAAGCCCCCGTGCGGGTGATTTACTAAAGAGAATAAAGATCACAAAGTGATGTGTGTATTTTTTAATACCTGCCTCCCCAGCCTGCCGCCGTGTTTTTCACCCCGGGGGTGCGAGGCCCCGGGCCGGGGGGGGGGGGGGGAACGGTTCCCCCACCCCAGCTGCTTTTTTTTCCCCTTTTTGTAGCTTTTTCCTCTTCCTGGAGGAGGAAAGGATCCCAGCACAGGGTCCCCGTCACGGTCCTCTGCCCCGGCCCTTCTCCACCAGCCCCAAGGGAGGGAGGGCGGGACGCCCGGGGACATGGAGGGGACGGGCCTGGGGCCGGTGGATGGAGGGCCTGGAGCCCGGTGGCAGCCTGGCGGCCCAGTGGCAGCAGGGAGCGGGAGGCCCCAGGGCTGCCCCGGAGTGTGAGGGGCACGAGGGTGGGGGGGCCGAGGCGGGGGCGGCGGCGGGACGGGGACCGGGACCGGGACGGGCCCCGCGGATCCGCCTCCGTTCCAGGCCGCGGCGCCTCGCGACACCCGGCGGCGCTTTACGGCCGTCGCGCGGCTCCCGGCGCTTTACGGCAGCGCGACCTGGACGCGGCGGGCGGAGCGCGATGAGCTTCTACGACGCGTTCCGCGGCTTCTTCGGGTTCCCGGGGCGGCGCAGGTACTGCCACCCCCGCCCCGGCCCCCGCCACCCCCGACTGGGCGTCCCTGGTCCCCCCGGCTGCGCAAACCCCGGCCCCCTTTCCCCCGGTTGCCCCCCGTCCCCCCGCCCGCACAGGCCCTGGCTCGGTTTGCCGCCCGGTCCGTCCCCCCCCAGCCCCCTGTTGCCCCGCAGGGCCTGTCCCGGCCCCCGGTTGCTCCGGGCCCGGGTGTGTCTCAGCGCCGCGGTCCCCCAGGCCCCGGGACCCGCTCTTCGGCAGCTCGGCGTGGGACGAGGAGGAGGAGGACGACGACGACGGCCCGGCCCTGGCGCAGCCCCCCCAGGACTTCTTCGGCTTCGGCTTCGGTCCCGGCGGGTCCCGCGGTGCCTTCGAGGAGCTGTTCCGGGACGTGGGCGAGCTTCTAGGCGTCTTTGGGGGGGCCTGGGCCGGGCCCCCGCAGCCCTTCGGTGGGGAAGGGATGGGGCCGCCCCCGCCGGGGCTGCGTGGAGCCCGGGGGGGGCCGATGCGGAGCCCCGCGGGCGGCCCGGCCTGACCCGACCCCCTTTTGCTCCCCAGAGCCCGCCCTGCCCGGCCCCGGCGAGGGGCGGCCCCTGCGGGACTCCATGCTGAAGCACCCAGACAGCCCCGCTCCCAGCGCGGCCCCGGAAGGCACCGGTGACCCGGCCCGGCCCTGGAGACCCTTCCCGGGGGTGGGTGAGGGCTCCGCCTCCCGCGGGCTGGGCTCTGGCAGCCGTTGGAGCCTGCCAGCGCGGTGTCACACTGTGCCTCCCCGTCACCGGTGTGTGGCTTTGCCTTGCAGCTGGAAGACGCTCACCCGGCGCCTCCAGACCTCAAGGAAGACCAAGGTGGGTGCTGGGAGCGGGGCCGCGTGTTCTTTGCCTTTCCTGCTCCTGCCCGCGCTGCGGCGGCTGTCAGGGCATGTCACTCCTGTCACCGTCTCACGTCTCCCCCACAGACCTGGACTCCCAAGTCTCCTCTGCAGGGTTGGGGACCATCCTGAGACCCCATGAGCCCAAGTCCCACTCTTACTTCCAGAGCGTCTCTGTCACCAAAGTGACTCTCCCTGACGGGGTGAGTGTCCTTATCACGTAGGGATGGTCTCATGGGTGACCTGAGGACACCGTCCTCGGGCAGGGAGCAGAGCCCCGGCTGGTGGCATGTCTCAGGGCTTGGTGCTCTGCACAGGCGGTGGAGGAGCGCCGGACCGTGCAGGACAGCCAGGGCCGCCGGGAGACAACGGTGACCCGCCGGAGGGGGGACCAGGCCTTCATCACCACCACCAAGGAGGACGGGCAGAGCAAGGACTACCGGGAGGAGGTGGTCAACATGGATGACCGTGAGTGGGGCGCTGAGGAGGGTGAGGGGAGCGGGGCCGGGTCCCCTCTGAGTGAGCTCTCCCTGCTCTCCCAGGGGAGCTGGCGCAGTTCGCGGGCACGTGGCCACGGCAAGATGAGCTCCGCGCTCCCAACCTGAGCGACCCCTCATCCGCGCTGGGCAGCTTCTTCCGACGCTGGTTCTCAAGCTGGTAGCTGTGCCCCCTCCCTGACTGAGCGCCCCGTATGTGTGATAGGTGTGGGGTGGGGGGGCCCCGGGGCTTCCCAGGGCTGTGGGGACAGACGCCAGCTTGGGAGCCGGGGCTGCCGGCTCCATCCAGGGTGGGCGGTGGGCAGCGGCCTCATCTCACCCCCTGTTTTCGTTACAGATGGGTCAGATCCTGCTGGGAGCTGGTGCCCACGCTGGGGGCTGTCCACCTTCTGGGGCGCTGCGGAGCTGCGGGGAGCCCCATGGGGCTGAGTGTGTGTGTGTGCATGTGTACAGAGCAATAAAAATCTATTTATGCTAACGGCGACCTGTCAGGCTCCTTCAGGCTCCGACTCGGAGGCAGGGACCTGCACGGCTCCTGGGGGCTGCCCCATGGGTGCAGGCAGCCGCTGGGCTCCTCTGGCCTGGCCCCGTGCCTGCACCGCTCCCTGCCCACCTCCGCTCCCGTTCCCCTGCCTGCCCGGCGCTCGGCTGATGCCTCCCCTGGGCCGCTCTCGAGGGCCCATCCTGGGAGCCTTTCCAAGGCCTCTTCATTAGCGCTGCCTGCGGTTGCGGCTTGGGCAGGGCTCTGGCAGGGAAAAGGGGGGGCTCCCCGGAGGGGAAACGCCGGTGCCAGCTCACCTGAGCGAGGTCTCGGGTCCCCACGGCCAGTCGGGGATCCGCGGGGGGCTCCCGCCAGGTCTGGTCCTACCAGGGGATGCCATGGTCACAAGGCACCGCTGTCCCCGGCCACACATGGGACTCTGGTCCCTGCCAGGCGTCTCCCTGCGGTGTGGCCCTGGATTGGTTTAAAGTCTGCGTGTTATCACCCACCCCAGCCCCGGGGCTCATAAAATCACACTGGGACAAAGCCACAAACACACTGCTTGCCCGTTCCTGCTGTCACCTCTGCCCGTTCTCGGACGGCACCATGGGCTCCGCTTCTTTCTTGAAGAAGGCGCAAGCTCTGCTCCGGGTCCGGAACCAGCTGGCGCGGGAATGCCTGGCCGAGCTGCTGTCTGTCTTCGTGCTCATGGTGAGTGGGGCATGTGGGTGGGCCGGGGCTGACCGTGGGGCGGTGGCGGGGGCCAGGGGTCCCAGGGCTCCCCTGGCCGGGAGTGGGGGGGGTTTGGGGCTGCACCGTGCTTGTTGAGTGGCTCAGCACTGCCCAGCCTCCCCCCTGGACCCATTTTCGGCAGCGTGGTGTGCCCTCGGTGCAATGCGGGCACAGGCGCTGCCATGCAGCGGCTGAGGGAGCGGTGCCGGGCAGCACCGACCGGCCTTGACGCCTCCCACCCTGGAGCAGGCAAAGGTTGGGGCTCTGGAGCTGCGCTTGGCGGTTTGGCTGCATCCCATGACGGCGAACCCCGTGGTCGGTGACAGCTCGTCCACGCTGGTGGCGCACCTTTCCCTGCTGTCTCCTCAGGAAAGCAGATTACTTAATTACTGATAATTTGTTTACCTTGCTGTCAAAACCACAAATGAAACCGTAGCTGCCTCCCAGCCTGCCCCTGTCAAACCATGGAGCCAGCGCAGGCAGCGGCACCGGAGCAGCCCTTGCCCCTCTGCCGCCCGGGATCGGTGCTAATTCCGCCGGCGGCTGCGGCACGGTGGGGCAGCGGCTCTTGAGGAGCAGGGGGGGCTTGGCGAGGGGGGGCCATGATGCAGCCCTTGTCCCTCCTCTCCAGCTGATCACCCTGAGCGGCTCGGCACAGATGGTCACCACCTCTGAGACCAAGGGGAACTACCTCAGCGCCTACTTGGCGGGCGCCCTGGCCATCATGGTGGCCATCCACACAGGGGGGGGAGTCTCAGGTGAGGCTGGGGAGGGGGTCCCAGCTCCTGCTGTCCCCCACTTCCAGATCCCCCAGGACCCTCCACTCCTGGCCCCTCTCCCCACTCCCTTGCAGGAGCCCACCTGAACCCGGCGTACTCCTTCGCCATGTGCCTGCTGGAGCAGTTTCCCTGGTGGAAGTTTCCCATTTACGTGGCCGTGCAGACCTTGGGCTCCTTCATTGCTGCTGGAGCCGTCTACTTCCTCTACTACGGTACGGGGAGGTGGGTGGGCGCCCGGCGGGGGGACGCCACAGCTGTGACAGGGTGGCCGGGCTCACGCACGGGCTCTGCTCCGCAGACGCCATTTGGCACTACAGCAACGGGACCCTCACCACCTCCGGCCCCCGGGAAACCGCCTCCATCTTTGCTACCTACCCTGCTGACTACGTCTCCATCGCCAACGGCTTCTTGGATCAGGTGGGTGCCGGTGTCGGCTGCACCCAGACCCCTCCGGTGGTGCCGATCCCCGCGGTGCTGAGCTGCCGTGCCGGCCCCGCAGGTGATAGGCACAGGGATGCTGATCTTGGGCGTTCTGGCCATCACGGACACCCGCAACAAGCCTGTCCCCAAGGGCCTGGAGTCAGTGGCCGTGGCCCTGCTGGTGCTCTCCATCGAGGTCTCCATGGGCGCCAACTGTGGCTGCCCCATGAACCCTGCGCGGGATTTCGGACCCCGGCTCTTCACTTACGTGGCAGGTTGGGGCGCGGAGGTCTTCAGGTGGGTAGAGGGACGGGGGCAAGGTGGGGGGTGGCAGGGGTGATCCCCTGCCCACCGTGCCCCGTCTCCAGCAGGGGCAATGGGTGGTGGTGGGTGCCCTTGGTGGCACCGCTGCTGGGGGCCGTCGTGGGCTCGGCCCTTTACCAGCTCTTCGTGGCTTTCCACCACCCGGCGGAGGAGGGCAACCCCCAGGATGAGCAGAACTCCCTGGTCCTCGTCAGCACCACCATCCCCTCGGACACCAAGATGTCACCTGGGAAGAAGGACGAGGGGGTGATGCTGTCCCAGAAGAAGTGACGCCAGGGATCGCCCTGGTCGCCCCTGCAGCCCCCGTCACACCATTAAACCAGCCCTGAGATCATGGGGTGTCTTGTGTCTGGGCACAGGGGGAGGCAGTGGCCCCCAGCCCCCGGCGCGGGGGGGCCTGCCCTCTTGGGAACCCCTGGGACTGCCTCTGGCCCCCCAGCCCCCCTCCCTGGCTCCCTGGGACCCCCATGGGCTGTCCCTGGTGCCCCCCGGGGCCGCCTCTGACCCCCGAGGACCCTCCCCGGAACCCCCCGGGGATGCCCCTGGTACCCCCCGGGGCTGCCTCTGACCCCCAGAACGCCTCCCCCCCAGCTGCCCGGGACCCCTGGTGCCCCCCCGGGGCTGCCTCTGGCCCCCCAGGACCATCCACGGGACCCCCCGAGGCTGCCCCGTCCCCCCGGGGCAGCGCTCGGTCGCCGCCCGCCTTTCCCCCCGCTCCCCCCCCCCCATCACTTCCGCCGCCGACCGGCGCCGCCGCGGCCATGGGGCGCTGAAGCGGCGGCAGCGGCAGCGGGAGCGGGGCCGCACCGGCCCCGGCACCGGCCCCGGCCCCCGCCGCCCGCTCCCCATGGGCTGCGGGGCCGCGGGCCATGGAGCGGTGCGCGGCCCGCCGGGCCCCAGGTGAGCGGGGCGGGGGCCCGGTAGGCCCCGGTAGGCCCCGGTGGGCCCCGGTGCGGGCGTTGCCCCGGCAACGCGGCGGAGCGGGGCGGGGCGGGGCGGGAGGGCCCGGGCCCGGGGCACCGGCAGCGGCAGAGCGGGATGGCGCCGCCGGGGCGCGCCGCGGCCCCGCAGCCATGACGGTGCCCCGGGAGATGCCCGAGAAGTGGCCGCGGGTCCGCGGGCCCGGACGGGCCGGTGGGTGCGGGGCGGGCGGGCCTGCGGCGGGGCAGGGCCGGGGGCCTGGGTTGTGGGGGGGCAGGGTCTGGGCTGGGGGGGGGGACGGCAGTGGGGGGCTGGGGGTGCAGAGAAGCGGGGCTGGGGGGCTGGGGGTGCAGGACAGGGTCTGGGGGTGCAGGATCTGGGGGTCCTGGGCTGGGGGTCTGGGAGCGCAGGGCTGGAGGGGTCCTGGGGGTGCAGAGAGAAGTATGGCTGGAAGTCTGGGGGCGCAGGGCTGGGGGGCTGGGGGTGCAGAGAAGCAGGCCTGGGGCCTCAGGGCTGGGGATCTGGATGCGCAGGACAGGGTCTGGGGGTGTGGAGAAGCAAAGCTGGGGGGCTGGGGCTGGAGGACGGGGTCTGGGGGTGCAGAGAAACAGGGCTGGGGGTCTGGGGCGTGGAGAAGCAAGGCTGGGGGTCTGGGGGTTCAGATATCCAGGGCTGGGGGTCTGGGGCGTGGAGAAGCAAGGCTGGGAGTCTGGGGGTGCAGAGCTGGGGGTCTGGGGGTTCTGATATCCAGGGCTGGGAGTCTGGGGGTGCAGGGCTGGGGGTCTGGGGGTTCTGATATCCAGGGCTGGGAGTCTGGGGGTGCAGGGCTGGGGGGCTGGGGGTCCAGGGGTGCAGCTGAGCGGGGCTAGGGGTGCAGGGCTGGAACAGTCTGAGGGTTCAGATATCCAGGGCTGGTGGTCCAGGGGTGCAGAGAAGCAAGACTGGGGGTGCAAGATCTGGGAGTCCCGGGCTGGGGGTCTGGGAGCGCAATACCGGAGCGGTCTGGGGGTCTGGGGGTGCAGGGCTGGGGGTGCAGAGGAGAAAAGCTGGGGTTCTAGGGATGCAGGTTTTGGGCTAGGGGTGTGGGAGTGCGGCCCTGGGGGGCTGGAGGTGCAGGGTTGGGGGGCTGGGGGTGCAGAAGAGCAAGGCTGGGTCTCGGGGTGCAGGGCTGGGGGCCTGAGGGTCTAGGGGTGCAGCTGAGCAGGGCTGGGGGTGCGGGGCTGGATGGGGTCTGGGGGTGCAGAGAAGCAAGACTGGGGGTGCAAGATCTGGGGGTCCTGGGGTAGGGGTCTGGGAGCGCAATGCTGGAGGGGTCTGGAGACCTGGGGGTGCACAGAAGTAAGGCTGGGGGGTCTGGAGCCGCAGGGCTGGGGATCTGGGGGTGCAGAGGAGCAGGGCTGTGGATCTGGGGGTGCAGGACAGGGTCTGGGGGTGCAGCTAAGCAGGGCTGGAGGGGGCTAGGAGTGAAGATATCCGGGGCTGGGGGTGCAGATAAGTAAGACTGGGGGTGCAGAGTCCGGGGGTTCTGGGCTAGAGGTGCGGCAGTGTAGGGCTGGAAGGGGTCTGGGGGTGCAGAGAGGCAGGGCGGGCCGTCCGAGGGTGCAAGACGGGGGCTGGGGGTGCAGGTAAGCGGTGCTGGAGGGTCCGTGGGTGCAGAGAGGGGAGATCTGGGGGTGCAGAGAGGGGAGCTCTGGGGGTGCAGAGGGGGGATCTGGGGGCTCAGAGGGGAGGTCTGGGGGTGCAGAGGGGAGATCTGGGGGTGCAGAGAGGGGGGATCTGGGGGTGCAGAGAGGGGAGATCTGGGGGTGCAGAGGGGGGATCTGGGGGTGCAGAGGGGAGATCTGGGGGTGCAGAGAGGGGAGATCTGGGGGTGCAGAGGGGAGATCTGGGGGTGCAGAGAGGGGAGCTCTGGGGGTGCAGAGGGGGGATCTGGGGGCTCAGAGGGGAGGTCTGGGGGCTCAGAGGGGAGATCTGGGGGTGCAGAGGGGGGATCTGGGGGCACAGAGAGAAGATCTGGGGGTGCAGAGAGGGGAGGTCTGGGGGCGCAGAGAGAAGATCTGGGGGTGCAGAGGGGAGATCTGGGGACACAGAGGGGGGAGATCTGGGGGTGCAGAGAGGGGAGCTCTGGGGGTGCAGAGGGGGGATCTGGGGGCTCAGAGGGGAGGTCTGGGGGCGCAGAGGGGAGATCTGGGGGTGCAGAGAGGGGATCTGGGGGTGCAGAGAGAAGATCTGGGGGTGCAGAGGGGAGATCTGGGGACACAGAGCGGGGAGATCTGGGGGCACGCAGGGGGGAGCTCTGGGGGCGCAGAGGGGAGGTCTGGGGGTGGGGGGCTGACGGGGCGCGCTGTGTTGCAGAGGAGGAGAGGCGGGTGCGAGCCAACGCGCGGGAGTACAACGAGAAGTTCCAGTACGCGGTGAGTGGGGTGACCGAGCTCCGTCCCCGGGGGCCTCATCCCACGGCTCGGGCAGGTTTGGGGGGGCTGGGGCCTGCGTCACCGTCTAGGTCAGCGGGGGGGGGGGCGGGGGGGGCAGTTATGGCTAAATATAGATGTTTGTCCCGGAGAAAATTGTGCTGACGAGCCGCTAACGCTAACGGAGCTCTGTGGTGGGGACGGCCTGGGTGGAGGGGGGCATGGCACGCTCCCGTGGAAGAGATGCAAACCCTCCCCCCCCATCCTCTGCCGGGGCCTGAGCCCCCCCCAGCTCTGCCTGCACCCCTGCCTGGTCCCCTGATGATGCGGTCCTGTGTCTGGCTAATTAACGAGCTTCCGGAGCCGCTGGGGGAAGGGCACCACTCACCTTGGCCTCCCCCTCCACGCTGGAGGTTATTTCTGGCTCCTCCAGACCGGACCCTGCCCCGGCCTCGCTGTTGGGGGGGGGGAAACAGGGGGTCTGGGTTGGGGTGACCCTTGTTGGGGGCCGGGTGCTGCCAGGGTGCGCAGGATGCTGCCGCTGGAGGAGGCTGGTCCCCGGGTACCGGCTGGTGACCGAGGCAGAGGAACGGGCTCCTTGAGGAAGCTGCCATGGCGTTAGAGCAGGGGCAGGAGCTGGGTGGGGGGGGCCGGGCTGCTGCCCAGAAATCCCAAATTAGGGGCATGGTGAGCTGCAGCCCTGCCTCCAGAGCGATGCTGGGGGGGGGCACGGGGCCTCGGCAGCTCCTGAACACCCTTCTTGCCCCGTCTGTCCCCAGAGCAACTGCATCAAGACCTCCAAGTACAACATCGTCACCTTCCTGCCTGTCAACCTCTTCGAGCAGTTCCAGGAAGTGGCCAACACCTATTTCCTCTTCCTCCTCATCCTGCAGGTGAGTGGTGGGGGGTCCGGGGAGGCAGACGGGGCCCCCCCACGCTGTCCTTCCCTGGCTGGGCGGCCGGGAGGGCTCAGGACACCGTCCTGCCCCTGGGAAGCGGGGGGTTTGGCACCCTCGGGCAGGGGTAGCGGGGGCCTGGGGGTGGCCTGGTCCCCTCCAACTCCCGCGCCCTGTCCCCAGCTGATCCCGCAGATCTCGTCGCTCTCCTGGTTCACCACCATCGTGCCTTTGGTTCTTGTCTTAACCATCACAGCTGTCAAAGATGCCACCGACGACTATGTGAGTGGTCCCCCACACGCCCCTCTACCCGGGCTGGCTGCCCCCTGGGCATGGGGAGCAGGGGCTGGGCAGGGGGGCTGTGACCCTGGTGTGGGTGTGCGGTGCCCGGGGCCGTGGCGTTTGGAGGGGGAGGGGTGCGGGACCCCGTCCCCAGAGGGGCTGATGCCGCTGTCTCTTCTCCTCCGCACCCAGTTCCGCCATAAAAGCGACAACCAGGTGAACAACCGGCAGTCTCAGGTGCTGATCGGCGGAGTGTGAGTGTCACGGGGACGGGGCGGCCGGGGAGGGGACACGGGGCCCTGTGGGCCACGGCGCAGTGCTGCAGGCAGGGGCAGAGGGCAGTGGGGCAGGGGAGAAGTGGTGCTGCCAGCTCCTGCCTAACTCCACTCTGCTGTCCCTCTGCAGCCTCCGGCAGGAGCAGTGGATGAACGTCCGTGTCGGAGACATCATCAAGTTGGAGAACAACCAGTTTGTGGCGGTGAGTGTGGCCCCAAGATGGGCACATTCCCGGGTGGGCGGCACACAGGGACAGGAGCACGCCGTGGTGCTGCGCCCGCTCTGCTTTCGTGCTCCTCCATCACCTCCTGGGGTGGAGATAGCAGGGACTTTCTAGCCTGGAAGTTGCATTTAGGTTGGAGCGTTTGAGCTCTGGGGGTTTGGCTGATGTGGGCGCTTCAGGCGATGGTGTCCAGGCCAGGGTGCCAGCAGCGCCTTGCTAAGGACAACATGGCTCCAGGGACCCCGCTGGCCCCTGGCATCCGAGGGTCAGGAGCTTCCCTGGGGAAAGGTGCAGGGGAGCCCCAGTGTCAGCATGATTCTTCACATGTCTCTCCCGGCAGGCTGACCTCCTCCTCCTCTGCAGCAGCGAACCCCATGGGCTGTGCTACATAGAGACCGCGGAGCTGGATGGGTAGGTAGCCCCCGCTCGCCTCGGGTGGCAAGGGAAGGTGAGAGGTAGGAGTGAGAATGGGCTGCGGACAGGGCAGGAGCCACCGGGGACCTGAAACTGTGGAGCCTCTGCCAAAGCCCTCCCTGCCAGGCTGTCGCTAACCCCGCGCGTGGTGCCTCCTTGCCCGCAGAGAGACCAACATGAAGGTGCGGCAGGCCATCCCCGTCACCTCGGAGCTGGGTGACACCAGCAAGCTGGCTCGGTTTGATGGTGAGTGCCCGCGACCGGCCCTCTGCGAAGGGGGCGGCCCCTGGGTTTCCTTCTCCATCACCTGGCCTGGCTCCACCCTGGAGAGACCAGGACCATCCACGCGGTGGTGAGGTCCTGTGGCTTGAAGCGGATCTCTGGGGAGGTGGGGACGGTGCTGGGAGCACTGGGATGGAGCTGGCCACGTGGAGAAGGCACGTTACAGCCGAGCCATCCCCTGCGCCCAGGCGAGGTGATCTGTGAACCCCCCAACAACAAGCTGGACAAGTTTGGCGGGACGCTGTACTGGAAGGAGAACAAGTATCCCTTGAGCAACCAGAACATGCTGCTGCGGGGCTGCGTCCTGCGCAACACTGAGTGGTGCTTCGGCCTCGTCATCTTTGCAGGTGGGCTGGGACGGCCACCGCCGCCACACTGTGTGGGGGGCAGAGACCCGCGCTGACGTGCTCCCCTCTCCCCAGGGCCCGACACGAAACTGATGCAGAACAGCGGCCGGACCAAGTTCAAGCGGACGAGCATCGATCGGCTGATGAACACGCTGGTGCTCTGGGTATGGGGAAGGTGGATCCCAGGGAGCCCTGGCTCTGGTCTGGTTTGGGCTCTGATGGCCTCTCCTTGTCCCCAGATCTTCGGGTTCCTGGTGTGCATGGGGGTGATCCTGGCCATCGGCAACGCCATCTGGGAGCACGAGGTGGGCGTCTGCTTCCAGATCTACCTGCCCTGGGACGAGGGGGTGCACAGTGCCTTCTTCTCCGGCTTCCTCTCCTTCTGGTCCTACATCATCATCCTCAACACTGTGGTGCCCATCTCGCTCTACGTGAGGTAGGGCAGGGGCCGAGGGGCTGGGGGTGTGCGAGGGGCAGGAATTAGGGGTGCCCTCTGGGGAGGGGAGACGGGGATGGAGACCCACGGGCAGAGCTGTGTGCGTGGGGTGGGCGCGGGCTGCTGTCAGGGTGACGGGCCACGTCTGCCCTCGGGGATACCCCAAGACCTGAGACCCCACAGGTCCCTCGGGGCCCCCCCGGCTGTGTCTGTCTGGCTGCTCGTCTCTCCCTGCCCTGGCTGCATGCTGGTTATTTTGCTCTGCCCTCCTGCAGCTCCCAGGCTCCTGCACTGTCCCCTTCTCTCTCTCTTTTAATTTCTCTCTCTTTTCGTTCCCCAGCATGGGTTCTGTCACCCTTAGCCCCGAGGTAAGAACGTGTCGCCCCCACCCCTCCCACTAGCTCATTGCTGTCTGCCCTGGGGGCCGGGGAGGGGGTTCGGGGCGCGTAGGTGTGTGAGATGCCCGGGTAACCCCCCTCGGTGCCAGGCCCTGCGTCCCCAGCCCTGGCTTGGTGGTGGCTGTCAGTAGGAGCGGGTGTGGGCCAGCCCCGGGGACGGGCGCGGGTGCTGGCAAACAGCGTGGGAGCCCTGGGTGCCCCAAGGCGCTTGGGGGTCCGGGGTGGGCGGATGTGTGTGTGTGTGTGCCCGTCGCTGGCTCAGCAGAGCCTGCTGCCCTGCCCCGGTGACACCCGGCTGTCCCCCCCCCTGCAGCGTGGAGGTGATCCGTCTCGGGCACAGCTACTTCATCAACTGGGACAAGAAGATGTACTGTGCCAAGCGCCGGACGCCAGCCGAGGCCCGGACCACCACCCTCAATGAGGAGCTGGGGCAGGTGGAGTACATCTTTTCCGACAAGACCGGCACCCTCACCCAGAACATCATGGTCTTCAGCAAGTGCTCCGTGAACGGGCACAGCTACGGTGAGCACAGGGCAGCAGGGCCGGGCTGCGGGTGCGCCAGCTCCCCTCCTGCAGACCCTTTGGGGCAGCCGGGGGACGAGGGCGCTCAGCTGCAGCGTTGGGTCCCTGTGCCGGTTAACTCCGCGCCCCGGTTCACAGGTGACGTGCAGGACGTGCTGGGTCACAAGGCGGAGCTGGGAGAGGTAAGGGTGCCCCGGGGCCGAGGCCGGTGCCGTGCCTGCCTGTGCCGCAGTGGGGTAACCCCATCTCTTCCCCTGCCAGAGGCCAGAGCCAGTTGACTTCTCCTTCAACCCGCTGGCGGACCCACGGTTCCAGTTCTGGGACCCCAGCCTGCTGGAAGCCGTCAAGCTGGGAGACCCCCACGTGCATGAGTTTTTCCGCCTGCTCTCGCTCTGCCACACCGTCATGTCTGAGGAGAAGAGCGAAGGTGGGCGCAGAGGGCAGGACCTGTCCCTGCATGGCGCAGTGCGTGACGCCAGCTCTGACCCCCCGTGCTGTCCCCAGGGGAGCTGTATTACAAGGCTCAGTCCCCGGACGAGGGAGCGCTGGTCACGGCTGCCAGAAACTTCGGTTTCGTGTTCCGGTCCCGCACGCCCAAGACCATCACGGTGCACGAGCTGGGTCGAGCCATCACTTACCAGCTGCTGGCCATCTTGGATTTCAACAACATCCGCAAGCGCATGTCTGTCATCGGTGAGGTCCTGGGCACGGCACAGGGGCTGTGGGGCTGGGAGGGCCGCAGTGGGGCTGGGGCTCGGTGCGGTGTGCTGGGGAGCAGCCCCGCGCAGATGGCGCTGTGATGGTGGAGGCATCGTAGCGTCATGGCTGGGGGTTGGAGTGCGATTTGCTCCTGTGCCCCTGAGCCAGGCAGCTTGTTCCCTGCTCCCCGCAGTCCGCAGCCCCGAGGGCAAGATCCGACTGTACTGCAAAGGGGCTGACACCATCCTGCTGGAGCGCCTGCACCCCGTCAACCAGGACCTGACCAATGTCACCACCGACCACCTCAACGTGAGTGGGGCAGGGTCCTGCGGGCAGGGCTGGGAAAGGAAGAGGGGCTGCCCAGAAGCGCGGAGCGTGGCTTGTGTCCTGTCCTGGGGGGCGATCGGGGTCTGGGGACACGGTTGGGGGTCTGCCTGTGCGCCCAGCTCCGGCCGCTTGCAGGAATATGCTGGCGAGGGGCTGCGGACGCTGGTGCTGGCCTACAAAGACCTGGAGGAGAGTTACTACGAGGACTGGTCAGAGCGGCTGCACCGAGCCGGCAGCGCTCCCGAGGCCCGTGAGGATCGCCTGGCTCGGCTGTACGATGAGGTGGAGCACGATATGATGGTATGTGGTGGGCTGGGGACACTGCGGGGGGGGTGGGAGGCAGCTGGGGAGGCAGCTCTTGGTGACCTCCTGCCTGTTTGGGTCCCCTAGCTGCTGGGAGCCACGGCCATCGAGGACAAACTGCAGCAGGGCGTCCCTGAAACCATCGCCATCCTGACGCTGGCCAACATCAAGATCTGGGTGCTGACGGGGGACAAACAGGGTGAGGCAACGCTGGGGTGGGGGTCTGGGCTGGCCGGAGACGAGGACATTCGTGGGCTGGATGCCGCCTGCCTGGGGGGCGGTGGGACAGACACTCCCCCGCCTGAGCTGACCCTGGGCTCAACCCCGGGTTTTCTGTCCCAGAAACGGCTGTGAACATCGGCTACTCCTGCAAGATGCTGACGGATGACATGACGGAGGTTTTTGTTGTCACGGGCCACACTGTGCTGGAGGTGCGAGAGGAGCTCAGGTGAGGGTCGGGGGGCAGGGCTGGGCAGAGGACACAGGGGGGGGCTGGCGCGGGGGAGCTGGGGGATACAGAAGTGCCCTGAATCAGGGCCCCCTGACCCCTCTCTTTCTCCGCAGGAAAGCCCGGGAGAAGATGATGGATGCATCACGCTCCATGGGCAACGGCTTCTCCTACCAGGAGAAACTCTCCTCCTCCAAGCTCACCTCTGTGCTGGAAGCCATCGCGGGCGAATATGCCCTGGTCATCAACGGGCACAGCCTGGTAGGGACCTGGGAGCACCGGGCTGGACGGGGCACCGTGCCCAGCTGTGGGCCGTGCCCCCCACTGTCCCCCCGTTCTGCTCGCAGGCCCACGCGCTGGAGGCTGACATGGAGGTGGAGTTCCTGGAGACGGCGTGTGCCCTGCAAGGCCGTCATCTGCTGCCGCGTCACGCCTCTGCAGAAAGCCCAGGTGGTGGAGCTGGTGAAGAAGTACAAGAAAGCTGTGACCCTGGCCATCGGGGACGGGGCCAACGATGTCAGCATGATCAAGAGTAAGTCCTGGGATCTGGGGAGCCGAAGGAGGGACAGGTCCCTCCTTGCACCACCCCGGGGCCTGTGGCAGCCTCTGTCCTTGCCCCTCTGTGCCCCATGCTCCTGGCAGAGCCCTCCTCACTCCACGTGTCTCTTCCCTCCCCAGCTGCCCACATCGGGTGTGGGCATCAGCGGGCAGGAGGGCATCCAGCAGTGCTGGCCTCCGACTACTCCTTCTCGCAGTTCAAGTTCCTGCAGCGCCTGCTCCTGGTGCACGGGCGCTGGTCCTACCTACGCATGTGCAAGTTCCTCTGCTACTTCTTCTACAAGAACTTCGCCTTCACCATGGTCCACTTCTGGTTTGGGCTTCTTCTGCGGCTTCTCGGCGCAGGTGCGTTGCTGGCCCCTCGCGCGCGGAGTTGGGGAGGGTTTGCCCGTGGGCCCCCCGCCCTGTGCAGAAGTGTGTCCTGGTCCCCAGGCTCCCTGTGGGGCCCCATCCTGGCCAGCAGGCACAGCCTGGGATTCCTCTGGAGCTTGTGGTGGGTGCGAGGAGCCCGTGTGGCCGGGGCTGCCACCTGGTGGCAGCAGCACCTGGTGGCCGCTCGGGGAGGGCACCCACAGGGGGCTGGCAGTGGCTCTCCCGTCCCTGCAGCTGCGGGGACGCGGGGATGGTTGGGACACGAGGATGGTTGGGACACAGGGTGGGCAGGTCTCGCGGCTCCCTGAGCGCTTCATTCACGCAGACCGTGTACGACCAGTACTTCATCACTCTCTACAACATCGTCTACACATCGCTGCCCGTGCTTGCCATGGGCGTCTTCGACCAGGTACAGCGGGGGGTGGTGGTGAGGGGGGTCCCTGGCTGCGCGAGGAGCTGGCCCCGCTCCCCTGCGTGGCCCACCCTGCGGGAGGAAGGGCTGCTGGGTGCGCGGGCTGGGCTGTCGTTGTCCCTCGGCCGGTGGTGGAGGCCGGCCCGGCTCCGGCAGTGCCTGCCTGGGGCTGGAGGGAGGTGCCCAGAGTGCCCTGTGCCCCCCAGGACGTGCCGGAGCAGCGAGAGCATGGAGTATCCCCAAGCTGTACGAGGCCCGGGCAGCTGAACCTGCTCTTCAACAAGGCGGGAGTTCTTCATCTGCATCGCCCAGGGCATCTACACCTCCGTCCTCATGTTCTTCATCCCCTACGGCGTCTTCGCTGACGCCACCCGCGACGATGGCGCCCAGCTGGCCGATTACCAGTCCTTTGCCGTCACCGTCGCCACCTCCCTCGTGATTGTCGTCAGCGTGCAGGTAGGGACGTGGCTGCTTGGCTCCGACCCCTCACCTGCGGCACAAAGGGCAGGGTGAAGGTTTGAGTCCCATCCTGCCCTGCAGCCGTGCTCGGAGCAGCGCGGCTGTCCCCGGAGCCCTGCCACCTCCTTCCCCTCTCCACCAGATCGGGTTGGACACGGGCTTCTGGACGGCCATCAACCACTTCTTCATCTGGGGCAGCCTGGCTGCCTACTTTGCCATCCTCTTTGCCATGCACAGCACAGCGACGGCCTCTTCCAGATGTTCCCCAACCAGTTCCGCTTTGTGGGTGAGTCACAGGGGGGCTGCGCAATGTCCCCCCCCCCTGCCCCGCAGCAGGGTGCTGTCCCAGCTGAGCCCTGGCTGCATTCGTGCTTCCCCCCCCCACCAGGTAACGCGCAGAACACGCTGGCCCAGCCCACGGTCTGGCTGACCATCGCCCTCACCACTGTGGTCTGCATCATGCCCGTCGTGGCCTTTCGCTTCCTCAAGCTGGACCTGAAACCCGAACTCTCGGACACGGTGAGAGCGCGTGGCCGTGGGGACGGAGGACGCGGGGTCGGGTCCCCTGGGGGCAGGCGGTTCTGCGGATCCCTGACCCCGTCCCCCCTGTCCCCAGGTGCGCTACACGCAGCTGGTACGGAAGAAGCAGAAGACGCAGCACCGGTGCATGCGGCGCGTGGGCCGCGCGGGCTCGCGCCGCTCCGGCTACGCCTTCTCCCACCAGGAGGGTTTCGGGGAGCTCATCATGTCGGGCAAGAACATGCGGCTCAGCTCCCTGGCCCTCTCCAGCTTCGCCGCCCGCCCCAGCGCCGGCTGGATCGAGACCCTGCGCAAGAAGAAGGGCAGCGACAGCAGCGCCGCCGGCAGCCCCAGCGCCGCGCCTGACAAGACGCTCAAGGTGTGAGGCTTGGGGCGCGCGGGGGGGGGGTGGCGTCCCCTCCCGTGAAGCCAGGGACACCCCCCCTCGCCTCCTTCTCTCACTGTGGCTTGCAGGGGCGGGGGGGGTCCCCGTGGGGGGAGCGGAGGCCGTGTGGGCCCAGGTGCTGCGGTTTGGAGGAGTCTGGACTGTTGCTGTGTAACCAAAAAAAAATACTCTTCCTCGTCCCTGGGACGGACGGACGGACGCACGCTGTCCCCAGCAGCCCCCCCCCCACAGGCTGCTCCTCTCTCAGTATTCACCTCCACGGAGCGCAAATACCCCATCACACGCGAATGTATCATGCCAGAGCCACCGCTGCGGGCAGGCGCAGGGGGTCCGGGGGGGCTGTGACAGCGCCCTGCCCCCTCCCCTGCCCCTCACCCACGTGTCTTCTTTTTATATATAAAAAAAAAAAAAAAAAAAAAAGGGGGGGGGGGGGAACCAAAACAAACACACAAAAAAAAAAAAAAAAAAAAGGAAGGAAAACCCCTCCAAGTTTACGGAGTTTACGGAGCGACTTCTTTCTCTCAGCGTTGGCAGGTTACGGAGAGAGCGCCGGGGTCCAGTGCAGGGGGGCGGGGGGTGTCACCATCCCCTGTCCGCCCCCCCCCCCCCGCCGTGGGGGCCGGGGGAGCCGGGTGGGAAAGGGGAAGCGTTCCCCGGCTCCTTCCTGCTTTCTGCGGGAAGGCGGGGGGGGGTTTGCAGGCCGCCGTGATTCACTCCCACGCCGGGGTCTTGCACAACCCTCAGCCTCCGCTTCCTCCATCCTCCTCCTCCTCCTCCTCGCCGGCTCCCGGGGGTCTGGACCCTCTCCCGGGGGGTGCGGGTGGCCATCCCCCCCCCTCCGGGGGGTGGCGGGGTCCCGGGGCCGCTCTCCCCTTGATACCAAAGAGGAACCCGTTCAGGGACGGGCTCTGGCGTGGGCCGGAGTCCATTTTTGGGGGTGTTTTGGGGGTTATTTTGGGTTGGGGGGGGGGGGCGAGGATCGGGGCGTCTAATTTATTACACGTTTCTATATTGCGAAATTGTATCATTTTATGGGTCCACAGAGAAAAAAAAAAAAAAAAAAAGAAGCAAAACCCAGCTTTTTTTATATAAAAAAAAAAAAAAAGAAAAAAAAAAATACGTTCTGAGCAGCTTCTGCCGTGTCCTGTGTCCTGCGGGGGGGGGGGGGGACGGGACGGTCGCAGGTACGGGACACCCCGGGGGGGGGGGGGGGGGGGGGAGGCCCGTGTCCCCCCTCCCCCCCGTGCCGGCCCCGCCCCGCCCGGGCGCACGTGCTGCCGCCGCGGAGCCGCCCCCCCCCACCCCCCCCCCCCCGCCCCGTCCCGGTTTCACAACCGCGGGCACCGGCCGCGCCGATGTTTTCCTGGCCGGGGCCGGGCGCATGGCGGGGCCGCCGCTCCCCGCCGCGCTCCTCCTCCGCCTCCTCCTCCTCCTCCTCTCCTCCTCTTCGCCGCCGCCGCCGGGCGGCCCTGCGGCCCCGCCGGTGAGTGCCACCGGCACCGGGGGGGCGGGAGCGGCGGGATCCCCCCGGCCACAGCCGCCACCACCCCCCCGGCGGCGGAGCTGCCCCGGCTCCTGCGCCTCGGCCGGGAGCGGGGCCCCGCGCGGGGGGGGGACGGGACACACGGTTCCCCGAGCGCCCCGGGAGGGCTCCGCCGGGGCCGGGGAGAGGGGCGGGGGGGGGGTACGGGGCACCCCGGGTGGGGACTGGGGCTGGGGGCTGGGGCTGGATATTTTGTACTGGGTGCTGGGTGGGTACTGGGTGCTGGGTACTGGTTACTGGGTAGAGTGGGGGCTGGTACTGGGTGCTGGCTGTTGGGTACTGGGGGCTGGTACTGGATATTGGGTGCTGGCTGGGTACTGGTTACTGGGTACAGAGCGGGTGCTGGTGCTGGATATTTTGTGCCGGGTGCTGGTTGGTTACTGGTTACTGGGTAGAGTGGGGGCTGGTGCTGGATATTTTGTACTGGGTGCTGCTACTGGGTGGGTACTGGGTGCCGGGTGTTGTATACTGGGTGCTGGTACTGGATATTGGGTGCTGGCTGGGTACTGGGTACAGAGCGGGGGCTGGTACTGGATATTTTGGGCTGGGTTCTGGCTGGTTACTGGGTACAGAGCGGGGGCTGGCACTGGATATTGGGTGCCGGGTGCTGGTTGTTGTCTGCTGGGTACTGAGTGAGTACTGGATATTGTGCCCTGGGTACTGGTTATTGGGTACTGGATACTGGGTACTGGATATTGTGTACTGGGTACTGGTTATTGGGTACTGGTTACTGTGTACTGGGTACTGGATATTGCGTACTGGGCGGGTGCTGGGTACTGGTTATCGCGTACTGGGTGCTGGCTGGGTGCTGGGTACTGGTTACTGTGTACCGAGTGGGTGCTGGGCGCTGGATATCGTGCTGGGTGCGTTCCCGGCAGCGGGAGCCGATGGGAGCTGCAGGTCCAGGCTGGCCGCTGACCTTTGCAGCCGGAGCCGGGAGAGCTGCCCCCGGTGGCCTCCCTGGCCCCAGCCCAGCCTGGCCCGGTGCCACCGGGCCAGCCCGGCCACTTAACCCCTCTGCCTCCAGGTCCCCGGACCCCCTGGGACCCCCAGCCCGCAGCTTTCCCGGAGCCCCGCTCCCAACTTGCCATTCCCCACGCTTAACTTGCCATTCCCCACGCTGCCCGGCCATGTCCCACCACCAGACCCCTCTCGCACCCTGGCTGGGTGCTGCGGTGGCCGGTCGGTGGCGGTGCCAGGGGGGGTCTGTGTGCCGGGGGGGAGCCGGTGCCTGCCTGGGTGGGGAATCACTGGCTCAGCAGGAGCTGCCGCTCGCTCCGGCTCGGTGCCTCCTGCAAATATTGCCACTGAGCGGCCGCTGGGCACGCGGGAACAGATGGTGGGGTGTCCCCCTCCTCTGGGGATGCCCGTGGAGTCTTGTCTCGGTCTCCTGACCCCCCCTTTCGTCCCCCCCGCAGGGCTCTCACGGGACACAGTGCTGGGACGCCTGGGAGCGAACGTCACGCTGACCTGCTGGGACGAGGAGCCGGCGAACGTCACCGTGTCCTGGCAGGTGGAGGAGCGGGGGGCGGCGGCGCTGGGGGGCCGCAACCGGCAGCTGGCGGAGGGCAACGCGCTGCTCCTGCGGCGCCTGCGCTACGAGGACTCGGGGCGCTACAGCTGCTCCGTGGGGGGTCGCCCACTGCGCTCCCTGCGGCTGCTGGTGGAAGGTGGGTCCGCGCCGGGGCGGGGGCTTCCCTCGGGGCATCACCCGGTCTGGCGCCCCCCGTCCCCCAGCGCCTCCCTGCCTTGCAGAGCCCCCCGAAACTCCCCGCGTCTCCTGCTACCGGCGGAGCCACGACAAAGACGTCCTGTGCGAGTGGCCGCAGCGGATGAAGCCGTCCCCGGGGACGCGGGCGATGCTCTGGGTGAAGCGGAGGTGAGCGCCCTCCCGGTACCTAACTGGGGCCGGGACCCCACGGCACGGGGGGCGGGGGACCGTCCCTCCCCACGGACCCTTGCCCCGTGCCCGTTGTGTGCCACAGCCCCGGACGAGCCGCGTCCCCGCAGGTTCGCGGCTGAGAACGCCACGGGGCAGCGGTGCCGCTACTTCTCCAAGGCGCGGAAGTTTGTTTGCCGGGTGAAGGTGCCGCCCGGCGTCGACGACACCAAACCCCTCGTGGTGTCCACCTGCGTCAGCAACGGTGCCGGTGGCTCGGCCGGCGAGGACAGGATCATCACCCTCAGCAGCATCCGTGAGTGCTGCTCCCCTCCTGCCGGGGGCCGGGGCTGGCCGTGTGGCCCGGTGCCGGGCCCTGACCCCCCCCCCCCCGCCCCGCTTCTTTCCCCGGCAGTGAAGCCCGACCCCCCCCTTCAACGTGACGGTGGAGGCGGTGGAGAGGGCGCCGCAGCGGCTGCGGGTCAACTGGTCCTACCCCTCCTCCTGGGACCCCCGCTTCTACTGGCTCCACTTCCAGGTCCGCTACCGTCCCGAGCCCACCCAGACCTTCACGGAGGTGAGACCCCCCCTGCTCCGCGTCTCCCCCAGCGTGGGGCTGTCCCCTCGCCCCGGCGAGGCTGTCCCCCAGCCCACGCTGCCCGTGTCCCCTCCAGGTGGACCAGGTGGCGACGACGTGGCTGGACATCCGTGACGCCTGGCGGGGGACGCGGCACGTGGTGCAAGTGCGGGCGCAGGAGGAGTTCGGCCACGGCACGTGGAGCGAGTGGAGCCGGGAGGCAGTGGGCACCCCCTGGACAGGTAGGAGGGGGACATGTGGCCGCGAGGCTGGGGGCTCAGCCCGGGGACCCCCAGCCTCACGCTCTCCCCTCGCCTTGCAGACCCCAGGGACCTCACCTCTGAAATGGCGCTCTTCAGCTCGCAGGTGGGACTCGGCCTCAGCCACGGGGGGACACGACGCGCTGCTGGCTGGGCCTCGTGTCCCTGTGTGGGACAAGGGGCCACCAGGGCCGGGGGGGCTGCCCTGTCCCATTGCACCCCTCTGCCTTCTCTTGCAGTTCCCCGTGGAGGATGGCACCTACTGGGTGACGCTCCCCCCTGAGCTCTTCATGGAAGATGCTGCTGATGACGCTGGTGGTGAGGAGGGGGCCCTGGGTTGGCCGTGGAGGGGCCGGGACCCCCACGTCCCTCGTCCCCACAAAACCCGTCCCCCCCCCGTCTGCCGCAGGGGCTGTCGTGGAAGCCAGCGCCAGCTCCATGGCGTCCCCCTACGCCTTCCTGGTGGCCGGGGGGAGCCTGCTGCTGGGCATCGCCCTCTTCGTGGGCATCATGGTGAGGTGAGTGCCCGGGGCTGGGGGACACACCGCGGCGGGGCGGGGGGGGGGCTCCACCTGCCCCCCCTGACCCGGGACTTGCTCTCCCCTCCGCAGGTACAGGCAGACTTGGCAGACGGGCCGGCGGCGCGGTGCCAAGCTGGAGGCCGAGGGGCAGCACGTGCTGGTGCCCCTGAGCCCCCCCAGCCCCCCGCTCAGTGACACCCCCCTGCTCTCGTCCCCCGCCCCCCCGGCCCCCGGGGCTCTCCACGTCACCAACTTGGACTATTTCTTCTCAGGGCAGTAGCCGAGGGCTGGACACACTTGCTGGCGCCTGCGGGTCAGGCGGGGGGGGTCCCTGACCCTGGCGGGGTGGGGGGGGTCCCGGGGCTGGGATGGAGCCCTGAGCGCAGCCTCCCCACCCCCCTATCCAGGGGGTGCCAAAACTCACCCCTATGGAGAACCGGCCGGGGGAGGGGGGGCCCTCCAAGATGGGTCCCGGGCGGGGGGGCCAGCTCCGGGGGCCGCGGCCAAGCCGGGGTGGCCGGGGGTGAAGGCGCTGGGAGCTCCTCGGCCGGGCCGGAGCGTGGGAGCGGGGCCGGGCTCTGCCCGCGGGGCCAGGTTTTGGGGGTCCCTCGGGGAAGGGTGTAGCTCCCGCGGGGCCGGGGGGGGCCGGGGGGGGGCCTGGCTGGATCAGCCCCATCCCCCCCACCGTGTCGGGAAAACGTGGCAATAAATGCCTCGGATTTGTAACGGAGTGGGTGCTTTGGGGGCGTGGGGGGGCGTTATGGAGGGGTCGCTGCAGCCGCCCTCCCTGGGGAGTGACTCCAGGGGGTGGGGGGGGGTGAGGCTGGGCTGTGCCCCCCCCCCCAAGTCTGTGCAGCTCGCTCTGCCCCCTGACCAGGCCCTGTACCCCAGGCTGTGTGTCCCCCCCATGTCACTGAGTGCCTCCCAGGCTCTGCACCCCATGCTGTGCCCCCCCCCCCCCCATGCCACATACCCCATGCCATGTACCCCAGGCTCTGCACACGATGCTCTGTCCCCCCCCCAGCCATGACACGTACCCCCTGCCATGTACCCCAGGCCATGCCCCCCCATGCCACCGAGTGCCTTCCCAGGCTCTGCACCCCATGCTGTGCCCCCCCCCCGCCATGCCATGTACCCCCTGCCACGTACCCCAGGCTCTGCACACCATGCTGTGCCCCCCCCCCCGCGCCCCAGGCCATGCACCCCATGCTGTGCCATGTCCCCTCCCCTCCCATGCCACCTACCCCCATGCCAGGTACCCCAGGCCATGCCCCCCCCCCGTGCCACACACCCCATGCCATGCCCCCCCCCCGGGCTATGGCCCCCGTGCCAATGAGTGTCCCGTCCCCGTCCCCCCCCCCCGGCCATGCCACGCTGGGTTGTGCAAGGCCCCCGGGAGCTGCAGCTGCACCCGGGCAGGAAACCGCAGGGCGAGGGGAGCGGGTGCCCGGGCTCCCTGGGGACGCCGCGTTCCCCCCGTCCCGGCCGGCCCCGCTCTATAAAAAGACTGGCAGGATGCAGATGTGCGGGTGGGGGGAGCCCCGTACCCCTGCCCCCCGAAACCGGGGTGGCTCCACCTGGCACGAGACCGGGGTTTGAGTCACCCGTTTCCACCCTCCCGAGAAGGTCGGTGACCCCTCGGGGGCGGACGGGGGCGAGGGGCCGGATCCTGGGGTCGGCCCTCATGGTCCCCCCCGACCCCAAAAAGCTGCCCCGGTTTCGGGCAGCGCTGTGGCCCCCCCACGGCACTGGGCAGGGAAGGGGCTGGGTGACTCACTGCACCCCTGGCAGCACCCCCCCCCCGCCGGGCACCCGCCTGTCCCAGCACCCCCAACCCCACTACGGCCCCCCCAGCCCTTCCAGACCCCCCCCCCCCCCCCCCCCCAAATCCCTTCCCCATCCAGCCCCCAGCCCTGTCCCTTCCAGGCCCCCCAGCCCCATTGCAGCCCCCAGTGCCGTCCCTTCCAGACCCCCCCCAATCCCTTCCCCATTGCAGCCCCCAGCCCTTCCAGACCCCCCCCAATCCCTTCCCCATTGCAGCCCCAGCCCTGTCCCTTCCAGACCCCCCCCCCCCAGCCCCATTGCAGCCCCCAGTGCTGTCCCTTCCAGACCCCCTCCAATCCCTTCCCCAGCTCAGCCACCAGCCCCCATCACAGCCCCAAGCCCCGTCCCTCCAGACCCCCCCCCTCAATCCCTTCCCCATCACAGCCCCCAGCCCTGTCCCTTCCAGGCCCCCCCCCAATCCCCATCACAGCCCCAGCGCCATAACTTCCAGACACCCCCCCCCGTCCCCCTGCAGCCCCCAGGACCACCCACCTCCCCTCAGCCAACAAGTTTATTTTACTACTTCGTTACACATCCCAATCTTGCTGTGACACCCCCCCCCCGCCCCGGCCCTGCCTCGCCCCGGAGGTGGCCCCCCCGTGGGTCGGCTCCGGCACAGGGTGGGCAGGATCCGTCCCGGCACAAAGGGCGGCCGCAGCCCTGCCGGAGTCCAGCGGCGGGCCAGCGGCCACCGGGCAAGAGCGGGGTCCCCGCAGGGCTGGGGACGCCACCGAGGGCCTGGGGGGGAGGGTGTTCCTCCGCCGGACCCTTCCCCGCAGCACGTGGCGATGGCCGAGGCCGGACCCTGCCCCACGCCCTGGGGTTGGGGGGGGGGTCGCGGGCCAGTCGTGGTGGGGGGGGGCATCAGTGGGGGCTAATGCAGCTTGCAGTGGACGGGGGTGCAGCAGGGCCATGTGCTCGGCCCCCTTGAAGGGCAGCTTCTCGGTGGAGTAGTAGTGCACGACCTCGGGGACGCTGGCGAAGACGCCGCTGGCCTGGCTGAGCGTGTACTTGTTGTCCTTGGTCTGGGCCACGATGATGTGGACGCAGCCCTGGCTGGTCCTGGGTGGGTGGGTAGGGGGGGGCGTCAGCGGTGCCGCCAGCCCCCCACCCCCCCCACCCCGTCCCCGGGCGCCCACCCACCCGCCCCGCGGCCAGGGCCGCATCCACCCCTGTTTGTTCCCGTCCCGCTCCGATTGTTTCGGCTCCAGGGGCTCCGCTTCCTCAGGAAGGAAACGCCACCGGCGCTCCCGACAATGCGCCGGGGAGGGGGACGCGCCGCCCCGTCCACCCCCCCACCCCACCCCACGGCCCCCAGCACCGCGCCAGGATGCCTGAGTCCCCCCGTGGGGTCGGGGGGTGCCACTCCCCCACCCCCACCCCCCCCCCCAAGGACCTGGGTGCTCCCACCCATCAGGGCACAAACAACCTGGGGGGGCTCCTGCTGCGGCATCCCTCCAGGGTGGGACCCCCCCACCATCACCACGCGCTGGGACATCCCCCCCCCCCAACTCTGTGGCCACTCACTTGAGCGCGATGGAGTACTTGCCGCTGCCGGTCTCGCTGGTGCGCACCAGGTAGCCAGCCTCCCGGCACGCCTGCAGCCGGCTCTCGGCCTCGGCCCGCGTGATGGCCCCGTGGTACCAGCTGCGAGGGGGGGGGGGACACCGGGGGGGACACTGAGAGGTGGCAAAGCGCCAGACACCCCCCCCCCCCACACACACACACCCCCATTTCCCCCCCCCCCCCCGGCTGCCGCACGCGGCTCAGCCTGGCGACTCACGGCTGCTTCTCCAGTGCCAGGGCAGGGTCCACCCGCTCCCCCTCGCCGGGCTCGGCGCCCGCCGGCTTCAGCATCTTGGGGGTCCAGCTCTTCTGGCGCAGGTGCTGCCGCGGCGCCTCCTCCTTGGGACGCTCCGAGCCCTCGAACTGGACTGGGGGTGGGGGTGGGGGGGGGTGGGAATGGGACGAGACGTGAGCCCCCAAAGTCCCCTCCATGCGTCCCTGTCCCCAGCCTCGGCACCTGTCCCCATCTTTGTCCACTTCCCTATCTTGTCCTCTCCCCCAGACCCAGTCCCATCCTCATCCCCTGCCCCCTCCCCATCTTTGTCCCCCTCCCCAGTCCTATCCCCATCCCCATCCCCATCCCCATCCCCATCCCCATCTAGTCCAACCCCTTGCCATGCTCAGGGACACCTCCCACCAGCCCAGGTGGCTCCAAGCCCCGTCCAACCTGGCCTTGAACCCCTCCAGGGATGGGGCAGCCACAGCTTCTCTGGGCAACCTGGCCCAGGGGCTCACCGCCCTCAGCACAACAAATTTCTTCCTTAGATCTAATCTAAATCCACCATCTTTTAGTTCAAAAACCATTCCCCCGCCTTGCCCTCGCACTTCAGGCCTTACTAACGTCTGTCCCCATCCCCATCCGTGTCCCCGTCCCTACCTGACAGCGCTTTGACGATCTGCTCCTTCTTCCACTCCCAGGGCTGCTCGTACTCGCCCGCCGGGCGCTCGTCGTTCTCGGGCAGTCGCCCGTCCCCAGCCCTCGCCCTGCGCTCCGGGGTCCCCCCGGCCACCCCTTCCCCGGGCTCATAGGGGGTGTCGTAGAGCTGGGGACCCTTCCCCACTGCTTCTTTGCCTCCCGGCCACTTGGCCGCCTCCGGCTTGCCGCCCCCCTCCCCGGGCTCGCCAGGGCCGTCCAGCAGCAGGATGGCTTTGACCAGGGGGTCCTTGGAGCCCCGACGGCGGATTTCTGCAGGGAAGAGGGATGAGGGGTGAGGGAGAGGGCTGCGCGTCCCCCTGACATCCCACCGCCTGCCCTTGGGGAGGGATGAGCGCCGGGGACCCCCTGCCCCATAGCGGGGACACCCCATTGGGAACAGGCTTGGGAGGAACCGGAGCAGGATGGGGCCCATTCTCGTGGCGCCTGGGCGGCTGTCACAGCCCCAAGGCCGGGCACAGACCCACGCCGGTGGGGCAGGATGCGACACCCCACGCTGGAGCTCAGCCCCCACAGGAGGCCACCCCGGGGGGTTTAGGCCCCCCCACACACACACCCCGGCCCCCCACTTCGCCCCACGGCGCCAGGCTCCGCCAAACAGCCCGGGCTGCCCCGCACGGAAAAAAACCATCAGCAGCAAATCTTTTATTTCCAGCTTCCGGCCGAGTCAGTTCCTGTTGTTCTGGCCAGCTGGGCGGCCGCCGCGCCGGCCAGGGGGTCGCTGCTTGGGGGGCACGGCCGCGGGGGGGACCCTCGGGGGTGTGCTGTATCCCCCCACACACCCCACAACCACCCCGGGACAGCTGGGTGGCATCGAGGGCTTTGCACTGTCCCCACGCACCCGCGGGGCGATGGCGGCGGGTCGTGGCACCGGGCGAGGGGCCGGCGGGCACAGGGTCAGCGTCCGGCCTCGCGCCCGCTCCTTATCTGGCCCCGCGCAGCCGCAGGAAGCGGCGAGCGGTTTTCCTGTTCCCGGAGCCTCCCGCGCCGGGCGGCTCCGAGGGCGGCCGCGTGCTCCTGGCCGGGGGAGCGGTGCCAGCCGCGCCACCGCGGCACCGGGGCGGCACGTACCTGTGATCATCTGCTGGGCGTCGTAGGGCTCCATGTAGCCGTCGTTCTCCCCCAGGCGCTCGGCCTCCCGCTGCCCCTTGGTGCGCTTGGCGTCGTAGGGGTCGGCGTAGTCCTCCAGGATGATGACCTGGGGAAGGGACGGGCACCGCCGGCCTCAGGGGGCTGCCGGGGGTCCCACCGGGGGTGGTGGAGTGGGAGGGGGGGGGTGGCGGGGATGACACCGGCGCAGAGGCAGGTTGGGGACGGTGTGGTCCCCGGGAGGGAAACGGCAACTCATCTGGGGTGGATGGGGCCACGCCACCACCTCACGAGGATGCAGCGGGTGGCACCTTTGGGTGGGGGCAGCACCCATCCCTACACACCCCAGCGGTGGGGAGAAGCCGGGGGTGGGGGTGGGGGTGGGTCGGGGATCTTTTCAGGTGACACCAAACATACCCCCACCTCCCCCCGCGACTGGCTCCCAGCCACCCCGGGGCTGTGTGGGGTGAAAGTCCGGCTTCCCAGAAAAGCTTTACGTCAGCCTTTGTTTAACCAGCGGCAGAGTGCTGGGGTCAGGGTGGGATGGGACACGGTGGGACGCAGTGTTGGGTGGGGGGGGGGGGGCCCCAGCGAGCGCTCCCCCCACCACCTCCCGGAGCGGTGATGAAGGGCGGTCGGGATGAAGGGAGCTTTGAACGGGATTTGAAGACGGCAGAGCCGGGCGCGATGAAAGGCCGGGGTTAGCCGGGCTAATGAGCCGGAGCCCAAAGCGGTTAAAGCTGTCAGTGCGGCACGCTCCCCCCCCTCCCAGTCCTCCCAGTCCCCCCTTACCGTCTCCGTCTTGGGGGTCTTGCCCTTGTCCTGCTCGGGGGCAGGCAGGCCGGCGGGCGGAGGGGCCGGGTACCCCTTCCCGTTCTTCTCATGAGCCTCCACCTTGATGAGGCGGTTGATGTAGGTGCCGCAGGATTTGGGGGGTCCCTCGGGCGTAACCCCCTCCACTCGCGAGTTCTTCCGCATCTTCCCGGTGGCGGCCTGGAGCAGACCCTGCAGGTTGTCCCGCGACAGCCGGCCACCCCCCCTCCTTGCCACCCCCCGGGCCGGCCCGGCAGCCCCCCAACTCGGCGGCCGAGTTCTTGCGGCTCTTGCCCAGGCTACCGCTGCCGGGCCGAGCCCTCTCCGAAACCGTCTTCAGGTTGGAGGGAAACTCCTTGAACCACTTGGCCGCCATGGGGCTGGGGAGGGGCAGGGTGCCGCGGCCCCCCCGGGGCTCCTCGACGCCCCACGGCCGCCCTGCCGGCTCAGGGCCGGCTCAGCCGGGGGGCACGGGGCAGCCCGGCTCCCCCCAGCCCTGGGAGCGGGACCCTCGGCGGCCGGGGGCCAGCCCGGGAGGGGGGATACGGGCAGGGGGGCCGGGGCCTTCGCCCCCGGCGCGGGCAGGGGGCTCCAGGCGTCCTTCGTCCCCGCGGGGACGGCTGGCGGGTCCCCAGGGGTGCCGGTTCCCACGTCCCGGGGAGGTGACCGCGTCTCCCCGGGGGTCCCTGGCCCCGGGGAAGGGTCCCGGGGGGGGCCGGTGTCTCAGCTCCAGCGATGGGACGAGTCGAGGGGTCTCGCCGGGCGTCCGGTGGGTCCGGCCGGGGCAGCCCCGGGGCGGCTCCGAGGGTCCTCTGCCCCCGGGGAAGGGGCCCGGGGGGGTCTCTCCGTGCTCCGGGGGGTCCGGCTGGGGCCGGGCAGCCGGGGGGTCCCGTCGCGGCTCCTCGGCGGGGCCCGTCTCCGGGGGCGGCGGGGCTGCAGGGGGGGGGTCAGGCCGGCCCGGGGGGCCCCATGCGGCGGCGGCGGGACGGGACGGGACGGGACGGAGCCGGAGGGGCCGGAGGGGGCGGCGGGGCCGGCGCTCCCCGCCCAGATCCGGAGGGGGGCGGCCCCGGGGGACGGCGCGGCACCGGCCGGGCGGGCGGCCCCCGGCCCCGGCGGCCTCGGGGAGCCCCGGCCCCGTCCTCCCCGGGTCGGGATCTCCATCCGGCGGCTGCCGGGGGATCCGCGGTCCCCCCGAGAGCGGTGGGGCAGAGGCGGGGGGGGGGGGCGGGGGGGGTCCCGACCCGCTGGGGCTCGGAGACCTCAGGCCCCGGCCCGGCAGGTGGGACAAGGGGGCTTGACCCCGCACACGGACCCCACAGGCAGCCCCCGCAGCACGGACCCTTATGCACAGACACCCCCCCCAGCACAAGACCTTCTGCATCGCCCTTCATCTGCGTACGGGCCCCACCGCCCATGCACAGCCCCCCCCGCCCCGGCCCCCGCACCGGGGCGAGGACGTGGCGCAGGTTGTGTTTGGTGCCACCGCTGTGGTTCACACCACGCCGGCAGAGACCTACTTCTGCTGGTTGTACCCAGACCTTGCCAGAAAACATCGGCTGAGCCCAGCGATTTGGCTTCCTGTGGGGCTGTGGGGTGCCGGGGGGGGGGGAAGGGGGCCCTCACCAACCTGTTTGCAACAGCACAATAGAAAGGGATGGTTTTGCAGGTAAAGATGTGTTCCCCACCCCCGCCAAGTCTCCGATTCTGGGCAGCACATGGGGCTCCTCCTGTTTGCAGGGGCTGGAGAATGTCCCCAAGGGCCACTGGGGGGTCCTGCTGCTGTGGGGGGGCGCTGGGAGGACAGACCCTGACCTGGCAGATAGGGCTGGTCCCCAGCACTGTGCCCCCCCACGGGGTGCAGGGAGGTGCCGGGGCGCCTCGAGCAGCAGCGCGGGGTCACCGGCAGCGCCGTCGGAAGTGGTGGCGATTTCCTCGACGGCGCTGCCGGGCAGGATGCTCCTCGCGGTGCCAAGGCGCCGCTGCTAGGCTGGCGCCCGAACTGGTGCTGGGATCTTGGCCGGCTTCAGCTTCGCTTTCTCGAGGCCAAGAAAAACTCGGTGCCTCCACCGGTAAACGTGGGTGCTAGCTGAGTGAAAGGTGCCGGTTCATTTTCTTCCCTTGGCGGATTTAAATCTCCCTTTAATCTTCCCAGGGACCTCAACGGACGGACAGACAGGTGGCACCATCTCGGTGGCTTTGTGCTGTGGTGGCTGTTCCCGGCGCCGCGCCATCCACGCGTCTCCTTTGGGAAGTCTCTCCCCGTCCCCTGCCGGCTCCCGCAGGGGAAGGCTGTGGGAGCGGTGACAGATGGCACCCAGCGCCTCCTTCCCCGAGAAGCCAAAACAAGAGCCGAGCCAGCGCGGTGGTGACGGGCGCTGAGCCCGGCTGGGAGCGGGATGGATCCCGACGCTCGGGCGGGTGAGAACAGACGGGAGAAGCGGGCGCCTGCCAGACGCCAGCACGGGCTGTTCCTGCCGCGCTTCCAGCCTCCACACCCCCCAGGTCGGCATCCGAACAGTGGAGGCTCCTGCAGGGACCCTCCTGCTCATCCCGGCCCGGAAAAGCACCGGGATTTGGCTCTCCCAGCCAACCCCAACCCCATCGCTGTTGCAACACCACAAGCGTTTTAAACCTTCATTAAAGCAGCTTCACCCCCCTCCCCAGCAGGTTCCTCGGTGTTAATTGAGCTGAAGAGCTGGGGGCAGGGCTGGGGAGGGCTCAGCGCCCCCCCAGGTGCTGGTCCGGGGCAGAGGAGCAGAGCACAGGGCAGGGCTGGCTGCTCAGCAAGGCAAATCCTCCGGTCCTTCAGCCCCACGCTTCAAAATAGCCCCCGGCCGAGGCTGGAGCCGCTCCTGCAGCATCAGTAATCCCTCTCCTACAGCATCTTTCTCTTCCAAGGCTTGGAGCAGGACAATGCCTAAAGAGGGGAACAGCTGCTGGCAGAGATAACGGACTTCTGAGGCCCTTTGATTTTCTAATAACTTTTATTCAAACACAGTGAATTAATACTGATGGTCCGGCTTTGACACCCGTGAGTCAGCTATGCCCTCCAGCCGAGGACACAGCGCCAGACGTTAGAGGAGCTCCAACACCCAAATCTCCTTCCCTGCAGCCTCAGGACCGAGCAGGAGAATCCGAGCAAAGAACAGGGACTGAAGCGACAGGACACGACGGCAACAAGGCCTTGGCCTCAGCCCTGCAGCACTGAGGCGAGCAGGAACGATGGCTTGAGGAAGAAGAAGAAAATAAAGCCCCGCAGAAGCAGGCCACTTGCTGCCGGAGCGAGTCCTGGGCTGGGATGAGAGCGGCGATCCCACGCAGCACCGCCCGCGCTCCCCTTCCTTCGGCAGCTTCCATCCACAGCGCAGCCCTTAGAGGTGCCTTCCCCTTCCGCGGGTGGGGAGAGACGGGCAAAGGGCTACAGCTCCGGGTTTGGCACGGCTGAGCCTCCGCTCATCTCTTACTGCTTGGCAGGACGGGACGTGGAGAAGCCGGGGGCGAGGGCTGGCAGCCCCGGGGTGCACCTCATCCACAGCAGGACACGGGAAAGCCGTGCAGATCCTCTCCTCTCCGCATCCAGAGGCGTTAAGTTTGCAGTTTATAGAAAGAAAAGTCTCTTCTTGCTCTGGGGGAGAAGGGGACAGAAGCCCTGCTCCCTTGCTGCCAAAAAGAAAAAAAAAAAAGGGTTTCCTTCTTCCACAGCAGCTGTTCCAGACCTTCCGCAGGGCTTCTCCGGGGGCTTTACAGCCAAGCCCAAGAGGTCTGGGCCATTCCCATGTCCCCACCTCCAGTGCGGCCCCCTCAGCTCCATCCAGCGCCCACGGGAAGGCCGGGGCCGGAGCTGCAGCATGGCACGGCTGCCGCGAAGGGGTTTGCTCCCCGCTGCTGCCGGCGCAGGGTACCGTCCACTGGGGGGGAAGGGGGGAAAAAAAAAAAACCAATTAAAAAAAAAAATAGTCAGACCAGCATCTTCAAATTAACAAACTGTAATTTTTCTCCAAAGATACATTTTCCATACACATCCATCATACACTGTAACAAAAAAAAGCAGTGTACATGAAATAAGAAAATAAATTAAATCCATAGCATAGGTAAGGAGGACGCTCTAGACTGGAGTAGAGTCGAAAGTTTCCAGCGATACAAGAGGCTCAAAAGTTTGTTTTAACAAGAATGCCTGCTAGCAAGGGTCCAGCAAGTGTTTTAGATCAGTCCAACTGCTTAAACAGTTTTATTTAGAGTTTTTAAACAGCCATTATTGTCCTGCAACAGGCAGAGCTATTACATCCTGGGAGAAAGCCGAGAGGCATCGTTAAGATCCAAGTAGAGCATCCAGAAGATAATCAGCTTGGTCCCGCAGCATCCGCGCTAGCCGTCCTCCTTGGGCGGTGTGTACCAGCCTGGAAGGAGAAGAGAGAGCCGTGAGGGACGGAGCTGCAGGCGGAACGCAAATCCACGCCTGGAAACGCACAGCTGGAAAAGCGGCAGCGCCAGCATGCCGAGCGCCACTTCGAGAAGGGCCACGTCTCCCGGATTACCGGGAGGCTTTTTCTCCGGGTTACTTCCCGACACCACCCAACGATGCCGCGCTGTCTCTAGTTAGAGCCGAAGGAGCTCAGCCCTGGCCAAGGCGGGCAGCGGGGAAGGGCAGAGAGGAGCCGCAGCCCCACGCTCTGCGTTAAGACAGCGGCTGCTATTGCTCGCTGCCGTCTCGCTCCAGGTAATCTCTGCACTTGGGGCAGGAGAAGACTCAAGCGGCGCATCCGGACGCTCGGCCTAGGGGAGCCCGGAGCAGCAAGGGGAAAGGCAGGCGCCCTCCCTCGGCACTTACCATTTTTCTCGTGGATCTGAACCAGGGACTTGTAGGACTGCTGCGCTCTTGTCAGGCTGTACTGATTCTGCAAGGGAAGCCAGGGCGACCGTCAGGCCGGCCGGAACCCGGTGCGAGCCACCCCACACGCCCTCCCTACGCGAACCGCGCCGCCACAGAGCCGGCTGTCGCCCCATCTGCCTCCATCCCCCCACCAACTGCTCCCTCAGGTTCTCTCGCGCTGACCGGGCCCCACCTTATTGGCTCCAAATTGTACTCGCGCTTTCCCTTTCACCAGAGTCGCGCTGATCTGCATGATCACCGACTCGATGGAGTACGCGCTGCTCCAGCCCTGCGGGACACAGAGAAACGCAGTGAGGGCGGCGCCGACAGGACCCCCGCCCGGGGGGCTGCGCTACCCCACAGCGAAGAGCCTCCCCGAGCCCGACGCAGGCATCGCAAAGCCACGCCAGGCAGCTGCCAGCCAGGATTCTGCTGCCCGCAGGCCCCCAGCAGCAGGAATACAAAGCATGGCGGGCTAAAACGACCACGCTGGCAGCCTTCGAGCCCCGCGTAGCGGCCGGTACCCACCTGTTTTGTAAGTAGCTCCATGCAGATGGCACCGCCACCTAGAACATACCTTGGGGAAGGAATCGGGCAAAGTTACGTCAGAGACAGACACAGCCTCACCCCACCCGCTGCTCCGGAGACAAACGCTTTTCTCAGAGATCTCAGATGGAAAAAATACACCAAACAAAAATAAATAAAAAAAATAATCCACCACCCCTGTCTGTGCTTCCTGGGAGAGCTACTACAAACTCCCATCAGGAGATTACGGGACTGCGCAGCCCCGGATAAACTCCCTCTGAGTGAAAACTGCTGCAGGAAGCAACGCCGGAGACCTCGGCGAGCAGAGACAGACAAACAGCTACTTACCCCCCTGACAGCACCGGGGACACGACCCTTACAAACGGTGGATCAAAAGGGAAGTTATCCTGGAAGAAGAGAAGGGAAGCAAAGCCGCTGAGAAACATCTCTGACAGCCCACTGCGGCAGGCGTACCTGGAGGAGGTGGAGGTACGGGAAGCCTTACTTTAAAGGAGAAGTTTAGGAGGATGAAATCTGTTCCTTCTTTCTCTTTGAGGATCTGGAGATCATTGTGCAAAGCGCTATCCTCGTCAACCCTGCCGAAGGGGAAACGCCGGAGGGTCAGAGCCAAGGTCATGCACCTCACGTCAGCCGCGCTCACCGCCACCGAACCCCGGAGCTACCGTACCTGCACAACCGGGCCGCCACGTGGGCCCTCAGGTTCTCACCCAGAGGGGAACGACAGCACGGGCTGTCGGCATTCTGCTCCCGGTTTGCAGAGAAGACCATCACACCCTTTTTGCATGCTGCCAGCTTAAAAATAAAGACTGCCCGGCCCATGAGAAAGGCAGCAGTGGTGGCTGGAGGGTGTGAAAGCTCGGGGTTTTGCCTGATGCAACTCTTCCAGGACTCTAGGAACAGCAGACAGACTTGCAGAGCCCTCAGATTATCTCATCTTTCTCTGAAGATGTGGCACCTCCTTTCTGATGCGGAGACAGCAAGCAAGCTGCCTGAGAGAGGCTAACCCAAGGCCTGCCCGGCGCTCCCCTGCCCTGCTCACTTCCCCTCTGTCTGCCTCACGGGGACGTTCTGGTCCCACCACCAAAATCCACCCCAGTCGCATGATCCCAAGCTATGCCACCTACTTCAGGAGTTTGACGTTCCAATCGTACAGGCTGTCGTTCACTAGTTCAACTGCATAGTATCCTGCAAGGCAGAGAAGAGGCGCGTCACCGCGGGGGGAGGCTGAACAGGGAAGATTTCAAACCCCCTCGACCCTGCAGCACCACCTCAGCCTGACACAGAACCCCCCCAAAAGCGGCATTTATCCAGAGGGACCGTCCTGAGGGCAGCAGTTTTTCCGACCACTGCTCTTTCCCAAGGCCTTGGGCTCAGGAAAGGGGTAACAGCACCATCACCCTCAAAGCCGCATAATCCTCCCACCCACAGCGCACTCCTCGCTTCCATCCAGCGCCGGCGGGGATCAGAGACAGTACGGCAGTTTTGCTTCCTCTTGACAGAGCCGCAACAACCAAAGGCCGGAGACCCTCTCCTCAGCCGAGCTGAGCAGAAGAGCTCTAAGGCCCATCAGGTGCCACCCAGAACGATGCGGAAAACCCCGGCATGAACAGCGGGGCAGCAGCCCCCCTCCCTGGAGCTCCCCGCAGTACTTACCGCCCTTGAAACTTGGTGATCGGTAAATATCCCTGAGCTCCTTCATTAGCCGGTCGGTGGCCTGCACAGACCCAGACACTGCACCCTACGAGGAATTTGGGAGGAGGGAAGTTGCATTGTTACACTGCACCCACCACGGCCGTTGCTCTACGAAGCCGACACCCAAGCTAGAGCTCCCATCCGGCCTCTAAACCGGACCTTACTGTGCCCCTCGCCTTTGTCTTCCCCTTCTCCCCTACAGCAACTTCCCTTGCCCCACATATGCCACCCCAGGCTGTGCAGCTCCAGGCCCCCGTGCCCTCTCAACTGAGTAAGAATCTCAGCCCCGGAGTATTAAAGCGCAGCCCACCAGCCACCTCCACGGCCCGAAGCGAGGTGCAGCTCCAGGGAGCAGAGGGCAACCCCAGATCTCACTGCAGGAAGGCTGCCCTGCGTAGCGCTGACGCCTCGGGGACACCTGCGGCCCACACTTACTTCCCCGAGCCGCAGAGGCAGTTCACAGGCTCCTCTGCATCAGCTGGGCCAGCCCCTGAGAGCCACCGCTGTACCTTTGGCCAGAGACGGCCCCTTTGCTTTAGGGCTAGCAGGTGCCTCCATCGCTCTCGCCCTTGGCTCCCTCTGCTTCCCCAACCCGCCTGCCCGCCAGGCGACACGTACATTTAAGTAATCTTGCCTCTGGTTCTTTTTTATTTTCTCTAAAATGGCCAGGTTTTCCTTCCCAATGCCTTCATCCTCTGTCTTCTTCCCATCTGCCGGCTCTTCCTCTTTCATTTCATAGTGGTCCAAGTCCTCGGTGTCCTGGGAAGGGGGGAGGAGAGTCAGTAGGAGACGCGCCTTCGCTCCCCCCTGCTCCCAGTACTGCAGACAGAAGCTGCCCTGAACCAGGAAGGGTTCCCGGTGCAACTCTCCCTCACCAGGGAAGTCCCAAGCTCTGATCCCAAGCACAAAGCGGGTGGCAGACACAAGGCCTGGGCAAGCTCCGTGACAAAGTTTTGGGCCCTGGGCCCCTGCCACCCTCCCGTGACAAAGCCATCAGGCAGAGCGGCCCAATTCTCTTTCCAGAATCAAATTGGGCTCATACAAGCTCTTTGTTGGCTGGATTCTTCCCTGCCAAGTCTCACGCATGTTCATAATTAGCCATTAACCTTACGCGTGCTCCTGAACGAGCCCCACGTAACTGAAGGACACTGCATCTCGGCAGGCACGTGGCTCAAGCAGCCCCATGTCACGTTTCTGGAGAGCTGGAACAAAGGCGCAGACACTCGGTGCAGTGCTGCTGGGCCGCGCTGCTCCCCCCTCACCACCACAAAGCCAGCGTGAACACAGGTCGCCAGCGGCACAAGAAGAGGAGACCCTCACAGACAACATTCAGTAGCGCGGGACAATTTCCCCTCAAAAGGAGGTGAGGTTTCACAGCGTGCCTGGAGGCTCTTTGTAGACCAGCTCAGCTCTTCACCACGCAGCACATCCCCAGTGCTCTCCCTAACCCCAGCGGAGGCTCTGCCCCTCAGCCCCCTCCACAACGCTCACCAGGCTGACATGTGCAAGACACCAGTGTTAATAACCAGTAAAAACCCGTTGCAGCAATCAGGGGCCACCACAGAGGTCTCTCCCCGTGCACAGTGTTCACCATAGGAGCTGCCTGCAAATGGCTGTGGGTACTTACAGCTCCAGCGCTGCTATTAAACCCTCTGAACAAGTGTTTACTTCGGCCTCTCCAGGCTATCTGCTGCTGCTATTCTGGATGAGCAGCATTTTTGGAAGGGCTCTGACATTTTTAGCCCGTCACACGGGAAAACAGATCCTTCTAGAAAATCCCTCGAGTGGATTAACCCGCATAATGCATCTCCACACCAGGGCACGGCTCTGCTCTTCCGACACAGCCCAACAAATCCATCTGCTCAGCAAGAAACCTTTGCTCTAAGCAAGAGCGTTGTCCCTGCTCAGCGACACAGGGTGTTAGCAGAAAGCACGAGGGGGAACGCTCGGTTCCCAGGGATTTCTTTTCCAGGCCACAGGAGCGTGCAGACTCACGCATCACAAATTTGCCATGAAGGAGCAAGTCTGCAGACAAGCGAGGTTATGCCGGTACCAGTTTAAGCCTCCTCATTTTCCCCCAGGACCCTAGCAAAGGCCGGCCTTGATTCAGCAAGCTGTTAACTTGGCTAAAACCCCAACAACTGCCAGGCGTGCTGCTGCTAAGTGACCTGCCCCCAGGTTCTGCGGAGCTGCTGACTCGGTGCCCGTGACTCTCACACCCCAGGAGAAGCGTGCGAGGCATCGCTAAACGTCACCATGGAGATTGAAGATTATTCCACCCACTTCTAGAGATCTCTAAACCGCAAACCAAACAACCGAAGCTTGTGGGTTTTGCAGCATGATATTCTCAGCCTGCAGTGAAGTATGGCTTCCTCTGTCCCTCCTGCCAATTAGCTCGCTCGCACACTCAGCCATCCTACCTAATCCTCTCTGTGGGACTCCCGTTTTCACGGCGTGATTTCCCCGCCAGCAACGGCAACCCGGAAATCCCATCGCTTGCGAGTAAACTTCAGGCTCCAGAGCACAGCAGCGTGATCTGAGAGAGAAGTTGTCCAAGGGGCCCCGCTCTCAGCTCGTCTGCACAGCTTTGGAGGCCACGGCTATGCCTCTCAGCTGCTGCAGCTGCGGTTTGTGAACACATTGCTCCTATCGGTGGCTCAGGACCTGGGTCCCCAGCAGCAAAATGCTGAGAACAATCTAGTCTTCGAGTCAGACTCTTCCCTGTCTGGACTCCATGGGCTCCTCCCACACACGATCCCTGTGCCCTCGCACCTTTCAGCGGCTATCTCCCTGTGCTCTGCTCTCCAGCATACTTCCTCATACAGCGAGGCAGCACTTACCTCTGGCATTTCTTCATCTTCCTCTTCAGAGGACACCTCTTCCTGTGTGCTCTGCAGGGACAAAAAGACAGAGATGAAGACTGCACCACCAGCATCCTGGAGCAATGCTCTCCGGCCTTCCCAGACACTTGAAAGCAAGGTTAAACAGGGATTTACATGCAGAACCAAGTTAAAAACAGAGTGAAGCCAAGAACCTTTACAGGAAACTACACCAGAGCAACTAAACAGCACCGAGGGCCAACAGAGCAGCCTGGCATCACCCTGGGCAGGAATCCATCCCAGGTGTTGAGAGGAGATCAACGCCTCCCCTGCTGCGTTCCTCCTTCAGGGGTTAGGAAGCCTCAGCCTCTAAAGCGAACTCCAGGGAACTCGTTTTATGAGCTTACAAAGTCCCCACCCGAGTCACTCACCGGTTCTGCCGGCAGAGGCTGGTCCAACATTTCAACATCTGGATGTTGGGGGAGGTTGTAGAGTTTGCACAGGTCAGAGATTATTCGCTTCAGGTGCTGCAGAAGCTGTCGGGAGAGCAGACAAGTGTCAGAGAAGTGCAGAGACCCGCTCGCCACGCTAAGCCTCAGCCGTCCCCAGCGCTGCAACAAGCGAGCGAAGGCCGAGCGGCCACTCATTGCTTCTCCACGCAGCAGCAGAAGCAAGGGGGGAAATCACACCCCAGCATCAAACTCGCGACAAGTCAGAGCTGCTCATCCCAAACTTACTGAACCCTTATGAGGCCAGACACGCTCCCCGCCTCGGATGGCAGCAGGGATTTTACTTTCCCGAAGCAGCCAGCCTCTGGCCTCCCCTCTCCCCAGGCAGCGCGCTCTCACCAGTGTATTTCCTTTCCTGACTTCCACCAGCCTCTCCAGGATAGCTGCCAGGTTCGGATCGTCCGACTCCACAGACCATATCGGGGGAACAGCTGGATAAGCCTCCTGGGGAGAAGGAGAACATGATGTCTGAGCCGTTGCAACTGCCTCCATCCCACTGACACAGCCAGCGGGGAACAGAGCAGCGGGTCAGGCAGGACAGGGAGCTGCAGCCCCGTGTCTCCTGCAAACGGATCCCTCCAGAGTGCAGAGATCAGCAAAACGGCCTGTGAGCCACTGCATCCACCCTCCAGAGTAACCCTGGGGCCGAGGGCAAACCAAACCCCTGCTCCAACAGCGCTGGTCTGGCTCAGCTCTGTGCCACTTCCCCCCAGCTTGGGGGAGCTGGGGGTAACAGAGAAAGTGGTGACGTTTTGGCCACCCCTTTGGTCACCGGAAAGCAGTTAAGGCAGGACACCAAGGGCATTTCACGCTGCCCCACGGGCCTCTCGCCTTGCCAGCTCTGCACCAGAAGCGCTGGAGAAGAATCAGGGCCAGAGACCAAGCAAGCGCCTTTAATCCAGGCCAAAGCCCCTGACAGCCTCAAACACCGTTTCCGAATTGCCCCTCTGGAGAATCCCGGACAGAGTCCACGCCGGGGGCTTTCTGTGCTCCGCTGCTCCTTGCCTGGAGCCGCAACATCGGCTGTGCCTTGCAACACGAGGTGGGACCCGCACCTCGCTGCAAACCCACCCAGAACCAGGGGTCCCCTAAAACCCAGGTGAGGATGAGCCAGAGCGGAGGCAAAGGGCCCAACATCGGGGTGTCGCTGCTCAGGGCCACCTGTGACCCCCCCAACCCCCCCCCCCGGGGGAGGCACAGAGGGTGCACAGGGGAGGAAGGGGCACCCCATGTACCCCCAGGGTGACCAGCCAGCTCCCCCCTCCTCCCTCCAGAGTGAAGCTCCCGGGTTTGTTCTGCTGGGAGACGCTTCCCGGTGAGGGGAGCCCCGCACAGTCCGAGCACCCCGCTCACACGGGCACCGGGAGGGGGGTGGCCGGAGGCAGCTCCCCCCGGCTCCCCGCAGCCGGCCCCGGGCCCAGCTCGCCCCAAGGCCGGGCCGCGGTTGCCCAAGGGCGGGCACTCCCGGAGGCGGGGAGAGGGGGGGGGGGGCCTCTCAGTCCCAGGGCCGCCCCCGCAGCCGGGGCCCATCGCACCGAGCCGGTGTCCCCGTCCTCCCCCGGGCCTCACCGTGATGTTGCAGTGGATGCGGACGGGCCCCGGCGGCGGCCCCCGGGAGGCGGAGGCCCCGGCGCGGGCCCCGGCCCCCGGGACGAACTCGCAGCTGATCTCGTCGGGGCAGGCGCTGCCGATGCGGAACCGCTCGTGGCCCCGGTGGAAGATGGACTCGAGCAGCCGCAGCTCCCGCCTCAGGAGCCGCCCTGCGGGGGCCGCCGCCACCTCGGCCCCGCTCCGCCCGGGCCCCCCCGCCGCCGCCTGCGCCCCCCGCCGCCTCCTCCGCCCCCGCCCGCTGCATCTTCCCATGGAGGGACCCGCTCCGCCGCCGCCGCCGCCGCAGCCCCCGGAGCCGGCCCAAGATGGCGGCGGGACGGCCCCGCTCTCCGGAAGTGACCCCTCCCGCCGACAGCGGAAGGGGCGGGGCCAGAGCCGCCGGAACAAGCCCTCGCCAACCGGGCGGGGCGCCGCAGAGCCGGAAGTGACGCCACGGCGGCGGCGGGGAGGGGGGGGGGGGGGCGGTGCCGCGGACCGTGAAGGGGCGGGGCTCGCCCCTCCCCTGTCGAGGGGGGGTCACGGGGGGGTCACCGGGGGGGGTGTCACCGGGGGGGACACCGGGAGGGGGGTCACCGAGGGGGACACCGTGAGGGGGCAGCGGGGGGAACACCGAGGGGAGGACCGGGGGGGACCGGGCCGATCCTCCTTCACATTGTGTCCCGGGTCCCGGGAGCCGCCCCCCCCGCCCCGCCGGCACCGGGCAAGAACCAAGGGCGGCGGGAGCCGGGCCCCGGTGGAGCGGGAGCGGCCGGACAGTGCTGTAAGCCCGGTTCCCGCCGAACCCCCCGCTCCCCCGCCGGCCCCGGGGCGGGGGCGGGGCGGCCGCGGGGCCGCTGACGGCGGCGGTGACGGCGGCGGAGCGGGGAGCGCGGGGCGGCCCCGGCGCAGCGCCCGGCACCGCCTCCCGCCCGGGGCCGCCCCGCCCGGGCCGCCGCCGCCGCCGCCGGCTCCAGCACCGCGGAGAGCGCGGGCAGCACCGGGGACAGCGCCCGGGCACCGGCAGCGGCAGCGGCAGCGGCAGCGGCACCGGGCCGCCCCCATGGCGCTGCTCCGCGTCCTCTGCCTCCTCGCCGCCCTCAGACGTAAGTGCCGGGGGGGCGGGCACCGGCACCGGCACCGGTACCGGCACCGGCGGGGAGGGGACCGGACCGGGTCCTCGGGATGCGCCTGTTGCACAGGACCGGACCCGGTACCGGCCCTGCCCGCTGTCCCTGCCCGGCGGCGCTGCCGGTGCTCGCCGCCCCCCATCCCGGGGCTCTGCGGCCCCCACGGCACCGCCGGGCCCGGGGCTTCCGCTGCCCGAACGGCTCCGACGGGGGAGCAGCGGGGTAGCACCGGGCCGGGACCAGGGGGTAGCCGGGGGGGGGCGGGAGGGGCACCCAGCTGCAGGCACCCACCGCCCCCCGGTTTCCCCCATCTCCCTCCCTGTGCCTCCACCCGTGACACCGGCACCCCCGAGCCGCCGGGCCGGGACCCCCGGGATGGGCACAGGCTCAGCCCCGAGGGGGGGTCCGGAGCCTCCCGGGGCGGCCCTGCCCGCCGCCGTGGGGCTCAGCCTCCCGCCGCCCCCCAGGGAGCCTGGGCACCGACACGGAGGAGCGGCTGGTGGAGTATCTGCTGGACCCCGCGCGCTACAACAAGCTGATCCGGCCGGCGACCAACGGCTCCGAGCTGGTGACCGTGCAGCTGATGGTGTCGCTGGCGCAGCTCATCAGCGTGGTGAGTTGCCCGGGGCTCAGCTCCCCCGTCCCCCGGGGAAGGAGGGGGCCCTGCAGCCAGCCCCCCCGAGTAACCAGCCCCGCTCTCTCCGCAGCACGAGCGGGAGCAGATCATGACCACCAACGTCTGGCTGACCCAGGTGGGAGCCCTCGACTCTGCCGTGTCCGCCCTGCAGCGGGACCCCCCCCCCCCGCACCCTGTCCTGGGGACCCTCCATACACCCTGCCCCAGGACCCCCCTGCACCCTGCCCGAGGAATCCCCCCATGTCCACCTTGTCCTGGGGACCCCCCTGCACCCTGCCCCAGCCCCTCCCATACACCCCGTGTGGGACCCCCATGTTCACCCTGCCCTGGGATCCCCCCTGTCCTGGGGAACCCCCTGTCCCGGCCCCCTCCCCATAGAACCCTTGTGTAACCCCCATGTTCACCCTGCCCTGGGATCCCCCCTGTCCTGGGGAACCCCCTGTCCCGGCCCCCTCCCCATAGAACCCTTGTGTAACCCCCATGTTTACCCTGCCCTGGGATCCCCCCTGTCCTGGGGAACCCCCTGTCCCGGCCCCCTCCCCATAGAACCCTTGTGTAACCCCCATGTTCATCCTGCCCTGGAACCCCCCATGTCCTGGGGACCCCCTGCACCCTGCCCCATGGCCCCTCTACACCCTGCGCTGGCCCCCCCCTGCTGTCCTGGGGACCCCCCTGCGCCCTGTGTGGGACCCCTGTGTCCACCCTGCCCTGAGCCCTCCCCGCCTGGGCCCCCCGCTGCCGGCGGCCAGGCCGGGCTGAGCCTGCGTGCCCACAGGAGTGGGAGGACTACCGGCTCACCTGGAAGCCCGAGGACTTTGACAACATGAAGAAGGTCCGCCTGCCCTCCAAGCACATCTGGCTGCCCGATGTGGTGCTCTACAACAAGTAAGTGGCTTTTTTTGGGGGTGCCGAACGTGCCCCAACCCCATCTGGGGCTCAGGGCGATGCCATGGGGGCAGGGCTGACAGTGCATCCCTTCACCCCAGCGCCGACGGGATGTATGAAGTCTCCTTCTACTCCAACGCGGTCATCTCCTACGACGGCAGCATCTTCTGGCTGCCGCCGGCCATCTACAAGAGCGCTTGCAAGATCGAGGTGAAGCACTTCCCCTTCGACCAGCAAAACTGCACCATGAAGTTCCGCTCCTGGACCTACGACCGCACCGAGATCGACCTGGTGCTGAAGAGCGAGGTGGCCAGCCTGGACGACTTCACGCCCAGCGGCGAGTGGGACATCGTGGCGCTGCCAGGCCGGCGCAACGAGAACCCCGACGACTCCACCTACGTGGACATCACCTATGACTTCATCATCCGGCGCAAGCCGCTCTTCTACACCATCAACCTCATCATCCCCTGCATCCTCATCACCTCCCTGGCCATCCTCGTCTTCTACCTCCCATCCGACTGTGGCGAGAAGATGACGCTCTGCATCTCCGTCCTGCTCGCCCTCACCGTCTTCCTGCTGCTCATCTCCAAGATTGTGCCGCCCACCTCGCTGGACGTGCCGCTGGTGGGCAAGTACCTCATGTTCACCATGGTGCTGGTGACCTTCTCCATTGTCACCAGCGTCTGCGTCCTCAACGTGCACCACCGCTCACCCACCACGCACACCATGCCGCCCTGGGTCCGCACCCTCTTCCTCCGCAAGCTCCCGGCGCTGCTCTTCATGAAGCAGCCGCGGCAGAACTGCGCGCGCCAACGCCTGCGCCAACGCCGCCACACCCAGGAGCGCGCCGCCGCCACCACCGCCACCCTCTTCCTCCGGGCCGGCACCCGCGCCTGCGCCTGCTACGCCAACCCCGGTGCTGCCAAGGCCGAGGGGCTCAATGGCTACCGGGAGCGGCAGGGGCAGGCGCCGGCCCCCGCGGCCAGCTGCGCCTGCGGGCTGGAGGAGGCGGTGGATGGCGTGCGCTTCATCGCCGACCACATGCGCAGCGAGGACGACGACCAGAGCGTGAGTCGGGGCGGGCAGGGCCGCGGGATGCCGGCAGGGGATGCAGGGTGCGGGCAGGGCTGCGGGATGCCGGCAGGGCTGCGGGCAGGACTGTGGGGTGCAGGCAGGGGATGTGGGGTGCGAACAGGGCTGCAGGCAGGGGTTTGGGGGTGCAGGCAGGGCTGTGGGGTACAGGGAGCAGCTGTGGGGTGCGGGCAGGGCTGTGGGGTGCGGAGCGTGCGCAGGGCTGCACCGTAGGCAGGGACGTGCGGGAGCACCAAGGGGGTCCCTGCCCAGCCCCATGCCTGGGGACTCCCCGCAGCCCCTGCCTGGGCGGGGGGGCCTGGCCATGGCCCCCAACCTGCTGCCGCAGCCCCAGCCTGAATCAGCTGCTCTGGAAACCCGGGAGGCTCCCAGGAGCCCTGACCCTGCATGGCTCCGTGAGGCTGCAGATTTCGCCGGAGCCAGCCCTGGCCGGGGCTGCAGGGCCGGGGGACGCTGCAACCCCCCCAGCTCGGCTCCCCGGGGAGATGCATTTCCCGGGCTCAGCGGCATGGGCGGCAGCGAGCCCCACGGGGCCCACGGCGGGCTGGCAGGCGGCCCCGGGAGCTGCAGTGCTGAGGGAGCAGATTCAGGGCTCTGCGGAGACGCCGAGCTCCTGGTCCTGCCAGAAACAGCGCAGGCAGCGCCGGGTGATGCCGGAGGCCCCGGCCTGACCCGGCCTCTCTCCCGGCCCCGCACAGGTGAGCGAGGACTGGAAGTACGTGGCCATGGTCATCGACCGCCTCTTCTTGTGGATCTTCGTCTTTGTCTGTGTCTTCGGCACCGTCGGCATGTTCCTCCAGCCGCTCTTCCAGAACTATGCCACCAACTCTCTGCTGCAGCTCGGCCAGGGCACCCCCACCTCCAAATAGCGCCGGGGCGGCCGCCCGTCCTCCCCGCCGGCCCCAGGGACAGCGAGGGACCGGGGGCTCCACACTCTCTCCCCGCTGCTGAGCCAGGGGCCGGAGAGCCGGGTGCTGGTCTCCAGGCAGCCACAGCAAACCAATAAATACTCACACAGGAGGGGGCTGGTTCATTTTAGTGTCGTTTCATCCCGCGCCGCTCCCCGCAGGCAGGAGGGAGCAGGATGCGGCCAGGGCTGGGGGGGGGGGAAATCTGGTTCCCCAAGGTAAGAGGCTGGGGAGGAATCGGCTCTGGAAGAGGGAAAACCCCAGTTGCCGTGGGAGGGAGCGCAGCGGCGTGAAACTGGCCTCATGGGGATGCACCCGGCTCCCTCCCACCCTGCCGGGAGCACCGGCCGCTCACCGCATCTTCTCCCACCGATGCGGCCATGGGGGGTCCGGTGCCCCAGCCCTGGGGGCAGCCCCCGGCTCTGCCGGAGCCCCGCGCTCTCCCCCGGGGCTGCCGGGAGCCGGGCAGAGCTGCAGCGACGCACGGGGAGGAGGATGGAGCTGCTCCCGCTCCTCGAGGTGAGCACATGGACCAGGCAGGAGGATGCTATTTTTAGGTCCTACCTGCAGGCAGGGCCAGGGCAGGCGGCACCGGGCTGGGCCCCACGCTCCGGCGATGCCACCGGCCCCTGCTGAGCTCCCGGCTCGGTGCATGAATTGTGCGAGGAAAAGGAAAATAGGAATCGATCAGGAGTGGAGCCGGGAGCAGGCGGGCCCGGGTGGTGGGGGGGGAGCCGGCAGCGGGGGGCTGGCAGTCCCGGCAGCGCTTCCCACACTCTCCCTCGCAGGCAGGAATCAGCCTCATCGGGGAAAATCGAACTGGAGCTATAAATGCGGCTAATCCTCCCTGCTGGGGGGAGCGCGGTGGGGCCGGGGGCACACAGCCCCAGGAGAAGCCACACGCTAGAAATGAATTTAAATCACTTCACCCGGTCAGAGAAATTCCAGGCTGCTCCAGCAGCTGCTCCTGGACCTCCTCCTCTCAGGGGAGAGCGCCCCAATACTTAAATGTTGAGAGTTTTACCCCCGAAGCAGCCCCGTGCTGGGGCTTGTCCTGCTTTGTCCCACTGCTGCATCCCCGCTGCTGTGGGTGCAGCCCCGGAGTGCGGGACGGGGGCTCCCCGCTGCGCCCTGGGGGGGCAGGAGGATGCGGGAGCCCCGAGAAGCTGGCAGCATGATGGGGGGGGGTCACTGCGGAGGGAAGAGGTCCCAGGCTCGTCCTCGTGCCGCTGCTGCCACCAGGATGCCGAGGACGTCCTCTGCTGTGCTCGGGGGAGACCCCCCTGCAGTGCTGCCTCCAGCTCCGGGGCCTCGGCACAGGAGAGACACGGAGCTGTGGGAGCGGGGCCGGAGGAGGCCCCGGAGATGCTGGGAGGGCTGGAGCCCCTCTGCTGGGAGGACAGGCTGAGAGAGCTGGGGGGGGTCAGCCTGGAGAAGAGAAGGCTCCGCGGAGACCTTGGAGCCCCTTCCAGTCCCTCAAGGGGCTCCGGGAAAGCTGGGGAGGGACTCTGGAGCAGGGAGGGGAGCCACGGGGCGTTGGGAATGGGTTGAAACCAAAAGAGGGGAGATTGAGATGAGATGTGGGGAAGAAATTCCTTCTTCCGAGGGCGGTGAGCCCCTGGCCCAGGTTGCCCAGAGAAGCTGTGGCTGCCCCATCCCTGGAGGGGTTCAAGGCCAGGTTGGACGGGGCTTGGAGCCACCTGGGCTGGTGGGAGGTGTCCCTGCCCAGGGCAGGGGAGGGGACGGGATGGTCTTCATGGTCCCTTCCCACCCAAACCATTCTGTGATTCCCACCTTCTACAAGCGCCTCTGGCGCGTGTGAGCTCAGACAAGCAGACACACGACAGGGCCTGCAGACACCACCAGCCTCCCGAGTGACCTCCCAGGACCGGAGAGGAGACACCCCACCCCAAAGACAGAATGGAGGAAGGAGCCGCTCCAGCTCGCCGAGGGCCCAGTTCTGCCCAACGAGCCCCTGCTTAAGGCCGGAGACTTAATTCACAGCTGCCGCAGCTCCACCCAGATCATCCATCATTTAGTGAACGCGAACTCATCTCTGTTCCTCCCCAAATCCCACCCAGCTCTAGCCAGGGCCCCCCCCTTCCCTCTGCAGGAATTAACCCCCCCACACACAACAGCACAGAGCCAGCTAGAATACAGAAATCTCCTTTTTTTAATTATTATTATTATTATTAATGCGGAATGTTACGCTGGTCCTGCCGGCTGTCTTGGCCGAGTTCAGTCCCATGTCCCACCTCAGACGGGCTTCCAGCCACCTTCTGACAGAAAAAAACCTTCTGACGGAAAAAAAAACATAAAACCAGCCACTCAGCTTTTTCCTTTTTTTTTTTTTTTTTTCCCCCTCCTCTCAAAAGAGAAAATTTGCCTCAAAACCTGCCAGAGGGAACCGCGGTGCACGGTCCAAAGGTTTCGAGCTCGCAGTCCGAGAATCCCTCTGGTTTCTTGTGCCTTCTTTTAAAAAAAGAGGAGAGGAAAACATAAAAGCAAACGGGGACTGAGCCTGCCCTAGCTTAAAAAAAGAGACAGTAATTTTCATGCGCGTTTTAAAAAGGGAAAGGGCAGGGTCTCCGAGTAAGAAGAGCAGAGAGAGGAGGCAGCCAGGCCTACGGGGGAAACTGCTGCACGTTCCCGACGCCGCTTCGAAAAAGAAGGTGCTTGAGAGAAGGACGCACACACCCACGCGCAGGCCTTGCGCACACTCACCCCCTCACACACGCGGGGTGTCTCGTTACGCATCAGAGAACGAGAAATTGTCTTCCTCCTGGGGCTTGCGGATCCAGCTGCCGTAGCCCATCTCTTCCAGCGCGCTGAAGAAGCGCTGCTTGGCTTCTTGGTACCCCGCGGCTGCCTCCTTCGCGTCCGAGTACACCGAGAGGTTCTGCAGGTCTTTGCAGTCGTTCTTGGCACACAACTGCTGGAAGAGGGCGAACATTCTCCTCTTGGACACACGAGACACATCCAGCTTCGGCCTGAGAAGGGAGACAAAGGCGGCGATGAAGGACACGACACTCGGAAGAGCCAAGAGGAGCCGGGGGCAGGGGGAGAAACCCCCAATGGGACGGTCTGAGAGATCTCCTGGCTCAGCGGGGGGCCCTGTTGTAGGGTCTGGGCGATATTTCGTTTGGCTTCAAGAGCGCTCGCTTACGTCAGTTCGACCCTCCTCTCTGCAACCCTCCCCCCGCGCGAGGCGCAGAGCGTGCTCGTGACTTCAGAGCCGCCCCCCCGCTTCCCCAACGAGAAAAGCAGCGTCAGGAGAGGCTCTTCTTACCCGTCTACTTTCCCTTTTGTGCCATCCAAGACTTCAACTTCGCTTTCATCAGCAAGGCACCAATTCACCGACGACTCCTTCGTCTTGCCCGTTTGCCTTGCAGAGTCGTAGACACTGACTCGCCCGACCTGCAGAAGACGTACGAGGGTTTAACGCCGGGTCCCGCTGCGCGAGCTCGCGGCTGAGGGCAGCCTCTCGCCTCCTCCGTCCCCTGCAGGGGCTTCGGCTCATCCTGGGAGCAGCGAGCGCGAGGTTTTTACTAAGCTGAAGGCTACAGGGGTGACCCTGGCCTCCTTTTTCCCCCGCATCGGGTCATTGCCAGGAACCCCCAGGCGCTGTGGGATGACACCAAGGGCACAGGTTTCCTGGCCCTGGCTGTAAAGCTTCTGCCAGGTGACAAACACACACCCCCCCCCCCCAAAACACCAAGGGCGGAGGTGGAAGGGGGCGGGATGGAAAGACAAAAGGGTGCCAAGCCCGCAGTACCTCGGGATGGTTAATGTGATACGGAGCCTGGAGCTTTCCCTGCAGCACGTTCCCGTCTCTTGCCAGGCGGCAGCAGATCGCACGTGTCAAATGCCCCTGACTGTACAAGTAACCTGTGAAGACAGAGACGAAGGCGTTAGGAAGCGGGAAGGGCACGGGCGACGGACAGGCCAAACCCCAAGAACCACAGCACTTCTCACGAAGCTCCAGAAAGCTCGCGGCCACGTGGATCGGCAACAGCTACGCGTACCCTCGATGGGTAAGATGAGGGGTTAGAGTGCAACGTTTCTCACCGACGACACAAACAGGCAATTTTTGTCTCGCCCTCGTAGATCACATGTGCCTTCCAAAAATCAAAAGCCTTGGAGAAAAGCCCACTCCCACCCACAGCATAAAATCCACAAACTCCCTTTTCGCTTCCAAACAGCGCGGCGCTGCCAAGAACGACGGTTCAGGCTCTTACTCCTACAGCCTCCACAAAGAAGCTTTGCCATCGCTTGGGGAAGGGGGGTTCCTCGTCCCTGCAGCCCAGCTGTAAGGAGCGGGGCGGCACATCCCTCCCAACCCAGAGAGCAGCGCGGGCATCTCATACCGAGTGTAACAGAGCTGAGATAAACTGGTTCGATGAAGTGTGACAGCAATGCCCCTTGCAAGCCAAGGACATTCCAGCGTAAGATTTTGTCGCTGCAGGACATGGTTCGCAACCGCTCCCCGTGCTGGATCCCATCCCACGTGGGCACAATGTCACTCGACTCCACAGGAATGGTTCCTTCCCCTGCAGAAGGGAAGAAGAAAAGCTTTTCTGTAAAGAGTCAGATGTTCAATAGATCGAACTGCACAAGAAATTATCTCCTACGCGCAGGCGTGGGGTGAGCTCCAGAGTCAGCCTTGTCTCCAGGTTTGGGGACCATTTTAAGGTGACGTGAAAAAGGGAACTCGGTACGGATTACAGACGTGTCATTTTTCACGTGGCTGAAGCGGACCGAAAGGGTGCTTGGGAGGGAGGCCAGAGAGCGCACACTCCAGCTGTACTCTCGCTCGCACGGCAGTCCGACAGGCAGACCGGGGAAGGAGGAGGGGCTCCCTCTAACGCCCCCATCCCTTTTACCCACCCCGCTTTGGTTCCTGAATGCTTCAAATCCCACAACAGCACCCCACAGAGAGGGGTAAGGAAACTCGGGAACTCCAGAAAGGCTCAGAGGAGAGGACTGGAGCCACCCCAGCCCCGCAGGGGGGCAAACGCGCTCACCGTTCTCCACCTTGGTCCGCAGCTTGCCTTGCTTGGGGTTCTCGAAGAGAGGTTGATGCTGGGCTTGCCCCACCACGCTCGCCTGATCGCTGCAGGATTTATCAAAGAGGGCCCCGTCTCCACAAGGTGCTGTGCTAGAAAACAAACGCTCCCCAGGTTAGCACCGACTCTCAGAAAACGGCCAGGGCCGGGGGCGCGACGGTGCTGGCTGACAGCGGTCACCCCCCGCACAACCCCGCACGAACCTGACGTAGAGGTGAAAGGTAACGCTGCTCTTTATTTTGAGTCTCTTCCCTCCCGCTGGCTCAAAAATGCTCTCTTCTGCAGAGGAAGGATTAGACGGGTCATACTTCATCAACTCGCTATAGAGAAACCTGAAAACAACAGCACCGCGTCAAAAGGCTGCTTTGCTCCTCAGACAAGGAGCGTTTCAATCCAACCACTGCCCGTGCCCGGGACGGGCAGGGTCCAAAGCTCTGTCTCCGTCGCACCAACTCTCCAGGTCCTGCCGCACGGGAGAGCACAGACCAGGAGCCGCGGCTGAAAACACCCAGAAGCCAACGAGTAGTGTCCGACGCTACAGGAAAAGACATGAAATACAGCGGATTCCCCATGGTGCAGAGGACACGCAAGAGAAAATAAGCATTTTGTGAGGTGAGCAGAAGGAAGCAGTGGCAGGAGAGAGGAAGGAGCCTGGCTGGCTGCTCCTTGCATGCATCTGATCCGAGTGGGAAGAAGACTTCAAGGTTGTCAGCCTAGCACCTTTAGTCAGCACCCAGTCTGCATTAAGCGTAAGCAGCCCCACAGGCAGCTGAAGGCCAGGGGTATTATTAGCACAACGCCACGATCTGTTTACAATGACTGGGTCTTTTATGGCTGCTTCTGCCCGGGGACAGCGAGAAACCTGGAGGTCTCCAACGCAGCGCCAAGGACTAAAGAAAAACCGCAGCTTCCCACAGACTCCTCAAGCAGAGCCCGTGCAGGGACTTATTTTGCAAGGCGAGGTGGAGCTCACTTGTTCCCGTCTCTGACGGGCTGCGCCAGAGCAGCCGCTACTGTCAAGATTAACAGCTGAGACAGCCATCGAGTAAGAGCGCAATCCTCTGACTTTGCACCCCACCGGGGACCGTCCCTCAACACCTTCCAGCGCCGAGAAGCACCCAGAGTACAGTGGGAGCAGGCAAAAAAGGCTTTAAGAAAGCAGCTGGGCTTTGCTGTTCATAATGGAAGGGCAGACGTTAACAAGGCTAGTCCAACTTCACTTCAATTTAGCTTTTTGTTTTTTAAAAAAAAAAAAGCGCCACACGGAATGTTTATAAAGAAAAGAGAACAATTGTGCAGTTTAGTTGGGAAAACCCTTTCCAACCGACGAGGGAAAAAAAAAAAAAAAAAAAAAAAAGGATTTTTGACTTGTCAACGCAACGCAAACACATTCAATAGGTTTTCCTGAAGCCTTCTACTCCCAGAGGCAGAAGGGCCACGAGGGGACGTGGCCTGCAGATTCCCCAGCACCTCGGCTCAGAGCTGTGCCAGACCCCGTCAGCGCGTTGCGTGCCGGCCAAGCAGGCTCTGCAGGATGCTTTATTTGAAGTACATCAGATGCAGCCCCTGGGCTCTTGGCAAGTTTCCAGTTCGGTACTAATTTGGGCACCATTCAGGCATGGCCCTTTCTTATCAGAAATAACTTCCCTCTATTTACCAACACACGGGTAAACAGTAGGGTTAAGAGGATCGCAGCCTCCCTCGACACAGCAACCGCAGCTACGTCCCTCTAGAACGGGTCAGCACCTCTTGGCAGTCGCCTCCTCCTGCAGGTTTCCCCTTGTCTCACCTCACAAAGCCTCTTCGAGAAATGATTTCTGCGTGACAGTCGTTCACTGTCTCCCCCTTCAAGCTCAGCTCTTCTCCTTTCACACAACGATTACCTGAAAGAAATAAAAAGGCGAGCATCAAAGTCAACACGCAGCTTCACAGAAAGAGGGAGGGTTTCATCCCGCTTCAAGTTTTATTCTTTGGGCTCCTGAGCAGCAGCACCCCCCTGACTGTTAAATCATTATCCCGATCCAAGCAGATAGGAAAATAACGGGACAAAGAGCACACGCTACTTTAGGGGCAGCAGAGACTTAAACTGCCACAGGTTTAGGGTCAGTGTCCCTTCCTGAGCGCTTTTCAGCCCACCGCTCTGGGTGGAAGCGTGGCAGGAAGGGAGCTAAGGTACGTGCAGCTGCGAGAAGCTGGGGGATCTTGTGCTGTACGACGTGAGGAATCCATGCTCTGCTGCACAGACCAGCGCGTAGCAATGCAAGCAAAGATTAAGAGCAATATAGCTGCAGGCACATTTGCTTTGTTCTCTCTCTATAACCAGATCACTTGTGACACCACGCGAGCCCTGGGAACGTTTCTTGCCCTCTGAAGAAGCCTAAGGCAAAAGCCATTCCCTAGTGGTAGCTGACGGGGGAATCTAGTGGGGAAGCGAGAGCTCATTTTATGCTGGAAGAAGCTGTTCATACCCGTTCCGATGCTGACCACCACTCCCAGCCCCTTGCTTCCTCTCCGCATGATGATGGCAGCCAGGATTTTCCGCCCAAGCAGATTGTGCTGGATGCGAGCAGTGAGGGTGTTGAAGCGCTGGTGGCTCAGCATAGCCATCTGATCGTGCAGGGTACTGCCACTCACGGGGAGCTGGAACGGGGACAGCAAGATCAGGACTGTTAAGAGATCATGAGCAGGTCACAAAGCGGCTCGAGATGTAGCTAACCTGAAGCACGGCCATCCAAGCAGGAGGCAGGAACACAGAAAACACGAGCTACAGGCGGCGCGATTTGGGGCTGAGCGCCTGGACAGCATCGCGCCAAGGTGGGGGGTGAAGTTCTTTTAGGTATTTCTGGGAAAAACCTGTCCAGCGTTTTGAGTTCTGCTTCGAGCACACCGTTAAGAGGCAGCAGCAAGCTCTCTTCCCGGCAGCAAGCAAACCGGGCTGAGGAACGGCCTCCCGAGATTGCCAGGGGAAACCCCCGTCGCAAAGGAACAAAGCCCATCCCGCTTGTTCCCAGAGACTCAGCCAAGGAAATCTGTTACTGGCTTTGGAGGAATCCCTTCTCTGGCTGCCTGCGAGGAGTCGGCACAGTCGCTCCCATGGCAGACGGGCACTTGCCTCCTCTACCACTGCTGACTGACGAATCTTCCCTGATGGCTTTTCTATTTAGAGCCACAGCTGCTGTGCTCAGCTGTGCAGCCTGGAACGCGGCTTTTAAGAGATCACAAAACTCCTAAGTGTGATTTTTAAAGCGGCACAGGTTTGGGGCAGCCATCCCGACACAAGCAGACCTTCGCTCTTATCTGATGCGGGAGGCTTTTTTGAGCTGACACACAATTTTTAGCGCGGCGTGAAGGAATTTGGAAGCAGGGAAGAAAAAGAAAGTCACAGCATTAAAAATGAGCGCGTTCCTGCTCCACCACAGGAACACATTTCGACAGCTCATGGAAGAATCTGATGATAATTTAGCCCTACAGCAGACGCCAGCAAGAGGGAAGAGTACGTGTGTGCCCTGAGGAAAGACCTAACCCACTTCAGGAAAACATCAGCTTATTTACACCTTCAGAGAACAGAGATCTCACAGTTGATCTTGAAGGCATTTTTCTGCTGGACTGAGAGGCGCAGGACGGGCAGGGCTACGAAAGCCGTCCCCGCTTTGGAGGAGGAGGAGGATTTACCTCAGTGATGTTCATCCCTTCCATGCGCTCAATTTTCTCTGTTTCCCCGATCAGGATTCGGAGCGCTGCATCAGCTGCTTCCTGCTTGCCCTGCTTTTTGTTGTGTGCAGTTACAGCCGGGAACCAACGGCCTCCAACCTTCGCCTGATAGACAAACCTAGAAAGACAGCAGGGCACTTCTCTGAGAAACCAAGAAACATACGGATTTCAGCCTGTTTTTTTTTTCAAATTGTCTCAGTGGGAAGAGGAGTGGAGGTAGCTTATTGTCGTCTGGATACAAGGTTTGGCAGAGGCAGCAGCTCGCCTTGCTGCCATCTTGAACCACAACAGGAATTTTGTGTTCTCTGCCCTTTCTCCAGGACGACAGCAACAGTGCAAAATTTACTCCTGGACCGATCACGGAATCATTGAGGTTGGAAGGGACCTTTAAGATCATCAAGTCCAACCGTTAACCCAGCACTGACAAGTCCACCACTAAGCCGTGTCCCTCAGCACCACGCCTGCCCAGCTTTTAAACACCTCCAGGGATGGTGCTCCAGTAGACGCAGCTACTTACTTGGGGTCGTGGGGAGGTCCTGACTGGTCAATGAGCTTGAACTCCGCAGCAAACCCATTGGAGCGGGCGTATTCCAGCAGGCCACTGACAGGATTGACATTAAGGTATTTGATGAGCTCCCCGACACCCTTCGCTTTCGCCACCTGGGATTCATCTGGAGTGGGGATCCACGGTCCACAGCTGTGCATGGACTGGTCACCATGGGGCTTCAGGACAGGCTGGAGCAGAGTTAGACAGGAGAAGCTGTTAAATACCGAGCAGCTGGTATCACCACAGGCCAAGAGCACTCCGCAAACCCCTGCTGGAGCCAGCACGTGACCTTGTGGGGTGAAATCCAGTGGAATAGGAAACAATAGTCAGGGGGGAACCCAAGCCAAAACACTTTGGTTCTTATAAAGGAGCTGTTTGTACCTGTTCAGGCAAGACATGGGGTACGGACTCTCCAGAAAGAATCTTCACAGCAACTTCTGCTGCCATTTGCTTTGCTCCCTTCTTGCTGTTTCCTACCACAGCAGGGAAAATTTGGTCACCCATTTTCACACAGTAGCTGAACCTGACAGGACATTATAGCATATGAAAAGTGTTAAGCATAGGTGTCTCGATCTATTTATTATCCCTTTCTCCCAGTTCAAGTTAAATCCTTCTGGGTTATCTCCAATTTAAATCTACACCCTAAATACTGCCGGTAGAGCACTGCCAGGTAGGGTACAGGACTGGAACCTGCTCCTGGACTGGTAGAAGAAACAGCATCCTTTCTCTGACAAATTGGTTTTGGTCTCTTTCTGGAGGCAGATGTTTTGAAGGAGCCATGCCCAGACTCCTCAGATAAGAGGAGCACTCAGTGACAAGTCCAGGAACGCGGGTAGCGTGCTGAAGAGGAAGGATATTAAAGAAAGGGTTTCTGTCCTCCCCAAAGCTGACGACAATATGCCATACCTTGGATCGTGAGGTGGGCCTTCCTGAGACAGCAGCTGAAATTCAATCGTGTTCCCCGATTTCTGTCCGTACTCCATTAATACGCTGATAGGGTGCTTCCCAGGAAGCAGGTTGAGATGAGCTGGCGCAGACGACGGCTCCGGCTCTGGCTGCAAAGGCTACAGCAAGAAGATGGAGGAAACCAATTCCAGACTAAACGCCGTCTTGAGCGGTCTCATAAGTAACAAAACCAAGACTCACCAATTCTGGTTCAGCATTGTCGGAGGGAAACGGCTCTTCACATTTGATTCCACCAGATCTTCCATTCTCTGCTTCATTCATCAGGACCTTCATAGCGTTGGCTGCTGCCTCCTGTTTAGCAAGTTTTTTGCTCCCTGCTTCTGCTGGTGGGAATCGGCGCCCATTAATCACTGCCTGGAACTTAAATCTTTGAAAGAGAAAACCAAAGAGGTAAATCGAGAGGCAGAAGTGTGGTCTTCTCAGAGCAAGGCTGCTCTTGGAATTCAAGTGAGAAGAAACACCTAGTTCCTGGCTGGGAGAGCAAACCCAGGCTGCCGCGTGCAGAAGACAAAAATATCAAGGGTGCCCCAACAGCTCTGCATCTGGGCCTCGTTTCATCACGTTTCCAGAGCTGTTCATGACAGAGGGGCAGTTCCAGACTTTATTTCAAAGGAACAGGATTAACTGCCTTGTTCCACAAGCGCCAGAGACTTTTAACAGCTGTATGCAAAGAGCAGGTTTATGTCTCCCGCACAGGGATGAAGAAAGCTTAAAAGCAGCCTGTGCCGTTCCATCTGCACCTGGTCGTTTGGGGTTACTCGTCCCGCTGGCATTTTCCCTGGCTACGCAGTGCATTCGCACCATCTCAGAGAGGTGCTGCCTCACGTAAACCTCTTGCCTTTGATGTTTCTGTCTCTCTCCTCCCTGTGAGCTCTAAAACGTCTTCTCTTCTGACCTCCAGCCCTATACAGAGGAAACCTACTTCCAAGGAGAACAGGTCAAACCAGGTCTGGAGAGGGGTTATGGGGCTGAATCCATTCAGAACCCTCCTTATATATATAAAAAAAAAAAAAGCCTGGGCCTCCATCATTAGAAATTAGGCCAATTTTCCTGTCTAGCGGATCTATTGACATATTCCGGTGTGGCACATATAGCGCTTTGCACCGTCTCGCTGGCACTCAGGAACAGCCATGATTTAGCACAGGGAAGCAGGACTCCAGAGACTGACTGGGCAAACGCGCAACGCGCTCTGCTCACACAGGCCGCTCTGCCTTGCTACGCCACAGAAACCTCTACAGTGGGTTCACCTCATCTAACCCAAGATATCTGCACCCAAGCACTTTGTTCTGTGCCCCCTTTATAACACTGCCAGGGTGAGAGCATCTTGAGAGGTCACTTAGAAATACCAGTTTCCCCATATACGATCAACTTGAAAGCCAAGTGATTAAATCAGACAGGCACCTGGCTGAAGAGATGATTCCCACCTTTGCTGCTCGGAACGAGGTGCAGGGTTGCCAAAAACGGGCTACTTGGGATTAAATTTTAGCCTTGTTCTGTTCTGTGGTTTGGGTTTTGGTTTTTTTTTTTTAATAAGCTGCTGTGAGGAATCAACTAGCCTAATCCTTCTGAAACAAGGTAAGCATGAACAAGCAGCCCTTCAGGACAAAGCCGAGTGGGTGAAGTTAGCTGAAGTCAGACCATTTTAAGCAAAAAGACAGCTCAGGAAGGGGAGGAAATTTTCCTACCGTGGCTCGTGAGAGGGTCCGCTCTGCTCCAGCATGGCAAACTCACAGTGCTGGTACGTGTACTGGGAATATTCGGTAAGGCCACTCACGGGGTTCTTCTCCTGGCAAGCCATCAGTTTCTCTACAGGCGTACAAGGGAAAGCAGTTTCAAACTGGGCAGCGTAACTGGGGGAAGACTGGGAATTCATGATGGATTCTGATGCATCAGGCTGCTTGTTGATAGTGTTGAGATTATCCGGGATATCATCCGTGGCCCACTTGCCGTTTTCAGAGTTATCATAATTACTTAAACTGGAGAATTCGGGCTTAGTGTCTTCAGGCAGGGCCACTTCTGTGTCACTGGCATCGCCCTGATCAGCCTGGCCCGGAGCCTGCCGTCCATTCTCTATACTTTCTTCTTCCGATGTTCTCACTGCTGGTGAAGCTACAGTCACCTCCTGGGGACATGGAGGAACAGAAGAAGGTGGAAAACCTGATTCGGGCGTGGGATCCGTCGTCTGCGTTACCATGCTGGCCTTCAGCCTCATCTGCATCCGCTCGCGTTTCCTGTCTGTCAGGGACCACCGTGGGGGGCTTGTGTTCTGCTTGTGGACATCTCCCAGCTTTTCCAGAGCGCTGAGAAAGGCGTTAACGTCCTTGGCCCTCGAAAACCCAATGTTTTTGGCGAGGTTGAGCGCCGTCGTTTCTGCTACGCTGAACAAGTAGTTGCAGATTTTGTCCTTCGTCTCAGCCATCATGGGATCGGCGTCTCCTGAGCCAACTGCGCTCCTCTCTCCTCTGCTCTCACAAGCTGGATCTGTGCGGCCACAGCTGTGGTCAGCGGGGCTTCTTTCCCTCCCTGCGCTTGGGCTGGCAATCCTCCACAGCGGCGGCGTCTCTCCACCTTTGTGCAACTTGCCTTCTTTGAAGAGTTTATACAAAACACGGTTAACCTCCTTCTTTTGAGTTTTAAGTTTACGTACAAGATCATGAACGGTACAAGTCTTCCCCTCCCCCAGCTGCCTAAAAATCGTCAGAATTTCTTGTTCACAGTCTTGTCCAGCAAGAGACAGTCTCTGGAAATTCAGCCTGATGGCATCAGAATCTCGCTCCGAGTTCTCCTGATGACGGTACCGAGGAGGGCAATAACGTGGTGAAGTTTCTACCCACGGACACTTGCTGGAGAACCTATGCCATCCTGCCCTGCTGCAGCTGGGTTGCCATCTCTCTGCAGGAGCCGGCGCCGCCGCTCGCACGCCTCTGATGTGTGAGTCGTCGTATGATCCCTGTCCCTGAAGCAAAGAGACTTCAGTGTCCTGCTCTGTTAGGAACTGCTGGTGTAAAAAGGTTTCCCGATTAGTTTCTCGTGGGGTATGAGGGCGGTTAAAAAAACCTTGATTAGTGCTGGGGTAGTTACGTCTTGACGAGGTGAGATACGAGCCTCTGCCTCGACCAGCGCCTCTGTTCATAGCGCACTGCTGGGACACACGTGTGAATCGGGCCGCTTGCGCGCCAGAAAGGGACCTGCAATTCACTCCGCACTCTGCCGTCCTGAACAGGCACCTGCTAGGAGGGAAAAAAAAAAACCACAATTCAGAACCTGTTTACACAACTATAGGATTCCAGAAATGCAGTTTAAACAGCTTCCCTGCTACCAAGGCATTTCAAGCATCTTCGCCGTGTCAAGCTTTCCGAGTCTAAATTATTAACGCAAACACAAATAGCGAACTCTGCGTCTGTCCAGCACAGAACCCAGCAGTCAGGAATTGCAAAGTTAACAACGAGAAGCAGCTTGAAGAAGAGCGACCCTCTGTTCCCGTTGGACTGAATTTCAAGCCAGCTGCACAGGGGCGGTTTGTCTTTTCACAACGCTGTCTGCCAGAGGCTCACCCCGCGCTTCCGAAACACAAGCAAGTTTTATTCTTCTGCCCTGAGGGAGAGAAGGATCTCAAGACCCGCTTTGGAATCGGAAAAACAGAGGCAACAAGGAGGTGAAGCAGCTCGCACGGTCACACAGGACAGAGTTGCAACAGTTCTCAAACTCATGGACAAAAAAAGTCTGAAATCCCAAATGTCCTTTGCTTCCTGGCCATTACGTTACCCGCGGATGTAAAGCAGCACGCCACAGGGGAAGTAAAGCAAGAACAGGCAGCGAAATCGGATAGGTGTGCAGCTGGCAACTGTGTGAAGAGTTTCTTGGGACTGTAGCCCAAATTTCACTCATATCACAGACAGTTGTGCTACCCCCCTCAGGTACAGGGCCTAAATCTAAGCTTTTAATACACTTTTGAAAAATAAGTAACCCAGCACAGGCTATATTCCAGTTCTTTGACAACAGCTGGTTGAGAAACTGAGTGGATGAAAACATGCAAGGGACACCTGCTGTTACATCCCCGACCTACCTTCCTCCCGGTGACCTCTTTAAGGCACCCAGCTTCATAGGGATAGATTTGTCTGATCGAAGCCGTACCTTTCTAAAGCTCCTCATCTTTGTCAAACACGCCTCAAGGCCAACTTAAATACCCCTTTCATTAAAGGAGCTCATTAAAAGCCTCCAACTGCACCCGGGACTTATTTTACCAACTCTGATGAACACAGACTCCACGCGTAGCGCTGGGGTGCTCAGTGCAGCGGGGTGGGGGGGGGTCCCACTGTCCCCCCGCTCGGTGAACTCGTTTTAAAAGCGACCCTTGAGGCAAAGGGAGGAGAGAAACCCCGGCGGGCAGGAAGAGGGGTTTTTAAAAAACGCTCTTACCTCAGTCTCATCCATAGGCCAAATTCCCTCGCTTTGTGAGAAAATACATAGGAAAAAAGACACCCCGACCCGCAGAACGTCTCCCGGGGAGGGCAGGCAGCGCCGGACGGGCTGCGGGTAACCGATCACCCCGGCAAGATGGCTGCGGGCTCCCTTTCGGTTTCGGTTCCCGTTCCCGCAGCGGCCGCCCCGCCCCGCTGGCAGGGAGGGGAGGCGGCTGCTGGGTTTCGGGCTGGCCCGAGCACGCTCGGCCCTGCAGAGCCCCGAGCGGCCGTCCCAGCGGCGGCCACGGCCGGGCCGGGACAGCAAACCCCGGAGGGGAGCGCCTTCCCCCGGTACCGGCAGGGATTTACAGCCCCAGGCAGCCAGGAGCCGTCGCTGGGACGGGACGCGGGTCCGCACGGAAGGGGCGGCTGCTCTCCCGGTTGGGCCAGGGGCTGCGGGACCGGCGGGCACCTGGAACTACCCCTCGGGAGGAGACCCCAACGCCCGGCGCCGACCCGCGCCCGCCTCCCACCCCTCCCCCGAGCAGAACCGCCACGGGTCGGCGCGGCCACCCCGCGCCCGCGGTGGGAGACGATGGGGTCGCCCGCAGCGCGGGGCCCCGAGGTCCGGGACGCGATCGCGCCGCCTCTCCGGGGCTCCCCACACTAGAGGCCCAACCACGGCCTGCGCCCAGCGCCTCCCCATCCTGCCAGGCCCAGCGGCAGCCGGAGGACACCCACGAGCCGGGGAGGAGGCCCCGCTCCACCCAGGGGGCCCATGAGCGCCCCGGACCCTGCTGAAGGCCCAGAACCGGGCCGGAACCGCCCCCCCCCCCCGCGCCCCCTTACCCCCTCCGCTGCCGCCGCTGGGGCCGCGGCTGGCGCAGGGTGATGACGCAAGCGCGCCCCCCGCCGCGCCTGCGCAGTGTGCGGGGAGCCGCGCGGCCGCCATGTTCCCTCAGGGCCACGCGCGGCGGCCATCTTTAGCCAGGGCACGCCTGGCTCTACCGCCGCCGCCGGGGGCCCCGCGGGGCCGAGCTCGGTCGCTGCGCTGCGGGAGAGGCTGCACAACCCCCCCGCTCCTGCGGCTGGGAGCCCGCAGCCGCTCCCGCTGCATCCCAGGGCAGCGCCCGCCGCAGCGGCAGCCGTCGCTGGAGGCGTCGCTGGAGGCCCGCCGGGCCGCGCATGCGCGTCCGTGGGGCGGTGGGAGCCCACGGAGGGGGGAGATCGGGGGGGGGGGCCCGTCGCCCGCTCTCCTCGCCGGGCCGCCATCTGCTTCGGTGCCGCCGTCCCCAGTGGGCCTGCCCGTGCCCCGTGGGGCTCCCCCCTCCTCCATTGCCCCCCCCCCCCATGGGGCTCCCCCCTCCGTGAGCCGCCCCTGCCCTGTGGGGGCCCCATTGCCCACGGGCCCTCCATCTCTGGTAGGGCGTAGGGCTCTTCCATCTCCTGTGTCCCCCCCCCATCCCTCATGGGGCTCCCCTGTCCCCTGGGGACGCCCTGTGCTCCCCCCTTTCCCCCGTGGGGCTCCCCCTTCCTGTACGGGCTCCCCGTTTCCTGTGGGACTCCCCTCAGCCCCATTTTAATACATGTTCACCCCTATTTTAATACGTGTTTTTTAATGGCAGAGCTATCCCTCCAGTCGAGGCCCGAGTCATGTTTCCACACACACACACCTCCCCCCCCCACCCCCGACCCATCTTCCAGGAAGATGGAGACGTTCCCTTCCCCGATCCCAAACCAGGAACAGCCTCCGGTCCCGGCGGATCCTCCCTTTCCCGGGCAAGACCCCTCCTAGTCGTGTGAGTTCGAAAAACTACCGTCAGAGAACAGATTGTTCCTGTCTGCTGCTTTGCCGTGTGCGTGTAAATAGTTGTGTGTCATTTACCATCTGGCAGCGAGCGCCGAGCTTCGAGGCGACGGCGCTGGGTGCCAGGGGAGAGGCGGGAGGTGTACCGGCACCACGCCTGGTTCCCACGGCTCAGAGGCTGCCGGTGGCTCGGGGCAACCGGCAAGCGATAGTCAACATCTGGGACCATCAGACCGGGAGTCCCCAGCCCCCCTTCTGCCAGGGGGGTGGATGCGGAGGGGAGCCAGGAGGGACGGGCACGGGCTCTGGGTGCGTTTTAAGCGACCATCTGCCTCCACTTGCCCACGAATGAGCAAAACACACGAGGACGAGCTCCTCGGAGGACCCTGGTCCCCGCCAGCAGCTCTGCCCGTCCCAAAGGCTGCGTGTGCCTTCGGGTGGGGACGCTGCACCCACCGTGGCTGCTTCCCCGCGGCTTCGTGAAGGCATTTCAATGAGCCTGGAGTCGCCGCAGGCAGGCAGAGGCGGTGAGTCAGGCCCCCGAACTGCCGGGCTCAGCTGCTGCTCACATTCGGTGGCCGTTTTGTGAAGCTGAGGTTGAGGCTTGTTCAGAGTTTGGTGGGTTTTGTTTTTTTTTCAGATGATTTCTGGATTCAGAGAGCTGGGGGCTTGTGTTTCCCACATTGGTGCTGTTGCGGGGTGGGTTTTTTTTGCTGTAATGGGGAGACTCATTTTCTAAAAAAGGCCCCCTCCGCCAACTGAAATTGTCACATCTTTATTCCTAGGAGGATTTGTGTGCGCAAACCCCCCCCCGACTGGTATGAGGCTCACGGCAGAACTGCAGACACCGGGGGTCAGGCACTACCAGTCCCCATAAGCAGCATGTCCCACCCACTCTGCCACAGCAGGAGAGACTCTGCAGCACGCGGAGCACACGGCGATCAACTCCTCAATATGTTCTTTTATTATTCCCCCCCCCCCCGCCCTTTTTAATTGCTTGTGATCGCTCTGAAGCTTTAACCCAGCCTCAGTGAGTGTGATTCATCTTGGCTGCCGTTAAGGCAGAACGGGAAGGTCGCGGCGCTGCTCTGCACCGCCTCGACGTGATATACCCTGCCCATGAAAGGATCTATAGCTGGCGTTATGGGGCCATATATCCTCTTGAATTGCAACACCCTAAACGCGACAAATAGCCACTTAATCGATACGAGTTCATTCTCCGTTCTCCTTCTCTATGGAAAATGGGGCAGGCTCCCAACCTGTTTCCATAGGAACGGGCTGGGAGACGGGGGAGAAGCGCCGGCTGCCAAAGGCCCGGCGTTAACACAGCCACGGCGTCTGGCAGAAGCTCCAGCGGCCTCCCGACATCACGGACACGCAAAGCCGAGTCAATTTGTGCCGGAGATAAGGAGCTGCCGGCCGATAACTGGCTTACGTGCGGCTGGCTACCTGTGTTATCCCCGCAGATTTTGGTGGAACACGGAGAGGGCTCCTTTGCTCGCCCAGCACCAGCACCCTGGCATGCCGGGGTTCATCCTGCCCCCCCGGGGGGCTCCCCAAAACCCACAGCTTCCCCGGGGCTGAGCGAAGGCTTCCCCGCGTGATGGCAGCATTTGCTAAATCTCCAGCGCCAGCTATAGATGCCTCAGGTGTCTGCTTTGTTTTGCTTCCCCTCTTATGAAATGAAACGAGAAGAAAAATTGTAGCACAGCTCCCCCGCCCGACTTTCTGTTCAAATGCCAGTTCTCAGCTAAGGCTATTGTTCCGCCGCTTCATTTTAAACTGCTTTATTAGACGCTCTGAAACATCACTTCCTCGCTCTCGAAGGCAGCCTGTTCCTATAACAGAGATAAAAGCCGATGGCTCGGTTGCGAAGGGGACATTGTGTTACTCTCCTAAATCAGCTGGCCGCATGTTTTAACTGAAGGCAGCCCTGGGAGGGGTGGTGTGTTATTGGCCTTGCTGGTGCCTGCCCCCCTCCGCTCCAGGGGCAAGCTCCGCTTTCGCGCTGCCGGGGCAAGAGGTTCAATTAGGTTCCGGCCTTCTCGCAGAAGCGCCCGTCGAGCGCTCCGGGCTCCTCGGATGTGGAGCAAGGAATTGGGCTGAGTCAGTTCCCACCTCCTCCCAAACGTTGCTCTTTCTTGTGTCCGACCGCGCAGCTGGGAACCGGCGTGGAAAATCTCCAGAACTCCAGTGCCTTCAGTTCCCCTTGGAGGGGAAAAAAAGCACTTTATTTCCTTCGAATAGATTTTTATTGTAGCTATAAGCACAGCGGAGGTAACGCACAGGAGACGCTGCCCTGCCCTGAGCCTGGGGCTTTGGTCTGGGCACTGCAGAAAGGTGCTGGTTCCCAGAAAGTGGGGGTTTTTCACCCGCTTTGCTCCCGAGGAGCTGGTTCCCGGCTGGGGAAGCACCAGAGCTATCCAGGGCGTCGCACAAGCTTTTTCTCTGGAGGCTCCTCGCTGCTCAGCAAAGGAGTGAACCTGAGCTTTGATCCAGCCCCGGCAGCTGCCATGTCTGTGCTCCCGAGACGTCAGCAGCGATTACTCATCTCAGGCGCTCCCTGTGCAGAGCAGAGGGGAAGAGGGGACCCTGCCACATCTCCCGGCACCTCTGTCCGCACGACGCTTATCCCCCTGGGGTGTCGGTGTGCTCCGGGGACGCGCCGGCGCGCTCCCACGGCCTTCGTCCTTGGCTCTGAGCCGCCGTGGAGCCCCCCGGCAGGGAAAGGCAGGTGGGGCTGGCACAGCTGCGGCAGGCAAAGGAGCCGGCGCGGTGACTCCCACGGCAGCTGCAGCGGTGGGAAGCAGGAGGGTTTTATTCCCGGCTGTTACAAAAGGTACCCTTGAAAAATAGGCAGGAGAAGGCAGGCTGCGGCGCAGCCACCCGCGTGGCAGGGGATGCCACGTGAGCGCAGCCTTCACCTTTAGCTTTGGATGCCGACGGGCTCGTTTGTTGTGTTTTTACAGCCATGGCAGCGTCTGCTTGGCAAGTGGGAGGCTCCTCCGGCCCGCTGCCGTGATGGCCAGGGGCTCTTCCAGCTGGGAGAGGAGCTGCGGGAAGACCGGCCGCTCCCACCACAACAAGGCGCGCTTCAGACACCGGCGTCTCTCCTCGGCGTGGCTCCAGCCTGGTCAGCCTGCCCCTTGCCGAGTTGTCGTCTCTTGGGTGATGGCCAAAGCGTCGCTGCAGGGCGTCAGACGGGGACCCCGGACGGACCTCGAGCCGCCCGGCACCTCTCAGAGCTTGTTCTTGGAGGGGGACCAGCGAGGAGATGGGGATTACTGTCTCTGCTCTCAATTAGTGCACTCGTTGCGGTGGTTCCCAGAGAATGAATCAGTTAAATTAATGAATCCTCCCTAAAGCCAGAATTCAAGGAGCTTCCTAATACGTGTCAGTTGACATGGCATTAATACTCTCTCTTCTGTGACCTTTACATCACCATCTAAGTCCAGGTTCCCCTTTTTGCTCTTTACTATTCCCTTTCATATTTAATATTAAATAATCGGATTTATCTGCAAGCGAGCTTTATCCCGCGCTCAGACAAATCAAAAGGATTTCACAATCCCTCCCGGGGGCCGAGCCGCGGGTGGGAAAAGCGTCGGCCTGAGGGGAAAAGACGTCCCCGGGGCAGAGCTCTGTGCTGCTGCTCCCCTGTCGCTCGTCACCGCCCCAGCGTCCGATTTTCGCCCGCGGGGCTTGCGGCGCTTGCCGCGGGGCTCCCTGCTGACCCCAACATTTTCTTCAAGGTCAGCGCTTGGCAAACCCCAGGGGCCGCCCGGGGCGGGCAGCCGCTGCTCTCCGCTCCTCCGGATTTATGTGCTGTTGAGCACAGAGAGGCTCTGATGGACCGTCTCGCAAGGAAAGCCTGGCACGGCCCGGTCTCCGAAGGGCTTCCTCGCGTGTAGGACTCCTCTGTGCCTCCCACGGGATCCCATTACACCTCCTTCGCCGCTTTTTCTTTATTCGCTGCGGATTATTTTTTTCACGCAGCACAAACCGGCTGCCAGAGCCAGCGACACGCACTGATGGAGAGGCAGGAGGGCGGCTGGAGGGAGTGATGGATGGCACAGGAGCTGCCGGCTGCAGATCTCAGGGACATGTACAGCACTTTAATTGGTCGGCCTGCACAGATTTCCTCACAAACAGCATTTTTTAATCTAAAAGAAAGCAAGAAACTGGAACGTGTCTTGCTTCTTTCATGACTTCCCTGGAGGCAGCAGCAGCACATTAAGGAAGAGGAGAAGGAGGAGGAAAAAATAGTCAGAAGCACCAGGTGGCTGAATATCTTGCAGCCTAATTGATTCCTCTTTAATTAGTACAAAACCTGTTGCTCTCAACCAACTTTCAGTGCCAGCTTTGGAGCAAGCAGCACCCTCCGTGTCCCCGCGCCAGCGCGGCTCGGCATGGCGGAGGGAGGAGAGGAGCCGCCGGGAACGGTGCGGGGTTGACGGTGCCTCTTCCGTACCCGGGAACCGGGGCCACCTCCAGCTCCTACGACTTTCTTCCAGGCAGCGAGAGCAGGAAGGAGGAGAGCCGGCCGTGTCAGCGCACGGAACCACGGCGAGGGGCTTGGATGGGACCACCCGGAGTAACCGAGACTTCACGGGGATTTCTGTGCCTGTGCCTGGCCTCGCCCGGCAGCGGCTCACCAGTTCTCACCCAGATCCGGTTATTTTCCGAACGGAAAAGAGCTCAACTTCATTTTCAGCGAAGCTAATTCTCAGCTTTTTGCCTCCTGACCTTCGAAAGGACGTCCAAGCCCTCGCGTGGGTTTGAAACCAGGCCCCGTGTTGGCAAGGGCCGCTCTGGGTTAGGTGGGGGCTTCGCCAAGCACGTCCAAACCTCCCCCCCTGCAGCGCCCGCCCGCAGCTCTAGCGCTTCGGGAAACGCCGCCTTATGGTTTTAATTCTTCGGACCTGCGCGAGGGCTTCCCCTGGCGCGGGGCGGCTGTGGGGGCTCTCCTGTCACCCGGCGGCTTCTCCCCAGCAGATGCAGGAGTCGGACCCCCGCTCCTGGCCCTTGGCTCTCCAGTTCTGGTTGAAATATCGTCGCGACAACTTGTCTGCAGGTTTTGCAGCAAAGCCCCCGCCACCGGCCGGCTCGTGAGGGTTGCTCCTGCTCCAGCACAGCAGCCGCTCCCCAGCAGGAAGCCCAGAAATCCCTATTTAGGTAGAAAAGTGTCGTTTACCATCGCATTTTACAGCCCATCCCTGCTGAGAAACCCTCTTACTGTGCGAGCACCGCCCTGGGAAACAGAGATGGCCTCTTCCATCCCCATAGCCATGTGAAGGGACACAAATGCCGTTAACTCGAGCCTGGCATCTTTTCGTGCAGATGCATCCTCCGTGGATGCTCGTGGGAATTGCAGGCATGTCTGGAAGAGAAGAGGAAGCCGATGTGCAAACGCCGTGGCCAGAGCAGGAAGCTCAGGAGCTAAAATACACCCTGCCAGCCCTTGCACGCAGCCCCAGCCCCGCGTGTCCCCCCCTGGGCAGAGGGATCACGCAGAAGCGGCACCGGCACAGGCTCCATCGACTAACGAATCCCAGCAGTACTGCCCCGGAGCAGGAGCCGGAGCATCCCTCTCCGGGCTCTTGAGGGCTCAGGAGCAGTTTTCGCCGCGCCGAGCTGTTTGGCTGACGTTGCACAGACCTCTCCGAAGGCGCGATCTGGCCTGCAGACCTCACACCGCCGGGCGGATAATTAGCAGTAACAAACGACCCCGTCGGTGCCTGGAATCCCAAGGCTGGGGTGATGAATTAGCAGCCGAGCAGCTGCGATTTTACCTTGGAGAAGGAGCCCATCCAAGATCGAAATAACTGCAGGGCAGGCCCCCAGCTTGCTTAATTTCCGCAGGAGGGTGTTGACAGGAGGTTTTTCTGCCTGGGCTCGGGGGAGCCGTGGAGGAGATCCGGATTGCCCAGCTGGAAACGGCGGCTCCCCCTCGCTCACCGCCTGCCCCATCCCCTCAGGAGCTGAAGCTGCTCCGCGGGGAGAGGGGCTCACGGCTCAGGAGCCGGGGAAATGCCGGCGCGCAGAAGCCGTCGCTCAGCGCTGGAGCCGTTTTCCTGCCTGCGTGCCAACGCGGAGCCTGGTCCAAAGACCCCGCTCCCCCCGCTGCCTCCCACGTCCCCGGGAGCTGCCTCCCACCTCCCGCTCGCTCCCAGCGGGCAGGTGCCGACTCAAAGCAATCCAGACCCCTGCCTTGCGGAGCCATTTGCTGGTGGTTTTCCCCTCCCTTGTGGAAGGCCAGCAGTTCCCCACCGTTTATAGAAAGCTCTATCTGCAAGGAGCTGTTGAGTGAAACGATAGCTTTATTTTTTTTGTTTGGTTTTTCCTCTTTTCCTCCAAATTGCACTTCCCCTCCCGTCACCGCGCAAGCCCGGAGCTGCCGTGGGCACGTCGCACTGGGGTGGGCGAAGGCGCCCGGACCCTCGCACCGACAGCACCATCCTCCCTCCTCCCCTCCTCCAGCTGGAAAAGCCAAGGGCAAACGGCCGCAGGGAGGCGGAGATCCGCGTTAGGGACATGATTCTCTTTCTCCTCGGAGAAGCCTTAATCCCCAGCCATTAATAAAACCAGATTTCACGCCGCACGCAAAGATTAAACGAATTTTGCCTTGTCTCCGTGGGCAGTACCAGAAATACAGCTGCCTTCGTACGTTAGGGCTCCGCGGCGCCCAGCCACTAGTACTGGAAACGAAGCTCGAGGGTTTTAATCGCCTGGCAAAGAGGCCCCCAGATCGTCAGAGGTATTTTTTTAGGATTCACAGGTATTAGCTCAAAAAAACCCCAACAAAACCAAACCAAAAAAGAGCCCAATTTATCCATTCATCGTGATTCAACTACTGCACATCACCCGCTCCTCCTCCACTGGCCCCACGGCACCCATAGCCGGCTTAGCCGGGGGAAGTCGTGCCTGTTGGTACCCCCCTGCCCTGCGTTTGGGGATGAATTTGGGGGCAGCCGGTCCCTCGGGCTGCCGCCTTGGTGCCCGCTTGCTGACGGAGCGAGCCAAAGCTCGCGGCGCAGCGTTGCCAGGCTCTGAGCGAGGCTTTTGACTCGTCGCCTGGATTTAGCGGCGCTCGGTGGGAAAGGCTCCAGCTTCCCCTTCTCTCTACCAACGCATTCCCCCCCGCCCCCCCGGGAAAGTTGTTTTTGTGCCCTTTGCACCCCAGCCAGCTTTTATCCTCGTTTCTTTAGAGGTGAGGGACGAACCCAGCCGTTCTCTGAGCTGGAGGGAGCAGCCCAGCTCCGATGTTCGGGGGGAAGCGGGAGGGAAATCCTCGGGGAGCCTCGGCGCGGGGCCAGAGGAAAGACCATCAGCTGCGCCGCCGAGCTCCTGCGCTCTCCCCTTGAGCACAGGGCCCCCGACCCCCTTCAAAAAGCTTCAAAAAAGCCCTTTTGGGAGCAGGTGGCTGGAAAACACCTCCCTGCTCATGGAAAGGAAGGCAGCTGCCCGGGAGCCGGGGAATCCCGAGGGGCGGCAATTAGAGCACGTGGTTTTACGAAGCACCCAGCGGCACCCGGCACGGGGGCTCCGGAGATGCTACCCCAGCCCCAGCATCCCTCCCCCCATCCCGACCCTCGCCGGGGTCTCCCCAAAGCGCAGAGACGGACCCCAGGAGGCACAAAGCTGCTTCCCGGGGTGGGGGGGGTGGGGGGGGCACGGGGGAGCTCAGCGCCGCCGGGGGAACCACCGCGCCCAGCACAGCCCTCGCGGCACCAGGTTCTCCGACGGCCAGGTGTGACGGCGGCAGAAACGCCTCCAACATCGCTCCACAGCCGGACACCGGCCCCGGCGGCAGGAAGGAGGGAGCTCCCAAGACCCGCGGAACAGAGGGCTCCGAAGCATTGGCAGATGTACGGATATATCATATATTTGTGTGTGTAACTATACATTGATAGCTGCATACTTACACACCCGCACAAGTAAATATTTATAGATACTGACCTCTTCAGATTAAAGTCCAAGGCACTTTTTACAGTGAACAGGTTAAAGCCATAGTTTAAAACATGCCTGTTTCTGGGTACAGCTCGGGTTTATGGCAATGCTGTGGGGACAGGCCAGTCCCCGCTCCCTTCCCCAGCCCAGAGACCCCCCCCCGCCGGCGGAGCAGAGGGAGGGACGTAAGCCCGGGGCCGCATCCTGACCCCAGGGACGTGCAAGAGGCTCCCGCTGGGAGGTGTCTGGGCCGCTCGGGGGGTCTGAGGGCTCAGCGGGGGGGAAGAACACTTTGGGCAGAAGAAGGAGCAGAGCTGGGTGCGCGTCTCGCGGCGCCCGGAGCACCAGAGCCCCCGGTCGGGAGCAGCCACCGGGCAGGCAGTGGCGGAGCCCTGCCCGGTGTCCCACAGGGCTCCGAGGTGGCTCATTCCACAAGGAAATAACTAATCCCACGGAGCAGCTTTTCCTCTCCCCTGTGAGAGCCCCTCTCCACCGCCCCAAGCCCTCTGGGTGCCTTTGGGGAGGGAGCTCAGAGCCGGGCGAGGAGAAGCCGGGACCAGCGCAGAGCCCCGGAGCAGCATCTTCCCCTTCTCCAACTGCTGAGGAATCACCTCTCCCCCCCCCCAGCAAACCTACCTGCTGGCCATCGCACAAGGTCCGATGCCGGGCAGGAGAAGCCTAAGGGAGAGCGGTGCGGGGGGGGGTGAAGCACCCCAGAAATCCCCAGGAGCCCCCAGACCCACCTGGCAGCGGGGGGAGGGGGGGGGCTCAGCCCTGCCCCCCCGGGGGGAGCCAGCCCCTCTCCTCCGGTGGAGCTATAAACCCCCGAGCTGGTCCCCAACGAGGGGCGGCTGCCCCCAACAACCGCCCCACAAGCCGGGGCAGATGCGTGGGGCAGGAACAGCCCCGGGCGGGCAATCCCAGGCAGCCACCGTCTGCCAGCTGGGGTCTGCGGGGGGATTTCAGGTCTAGGGGCCAGCCAGGAGCCACTGGAGCCGGGACCTGACCCTACTGGGGTTAACCGGCCTGGGAGGGTCAGGCCAGGGCAGCCGTGACAGTAATAACCGAGAAAACGATGACAGCACGGCACTGATAGTGATTCCGACGGGGAAGAACCGGTGCGGGCGCTTTTAGGGTTTCTCTGGAGAACAGCAGCAGGAATTGGTCCCGTAGGCGCTGCTCGTTCCCGGCCGTGCGGGAAGACTGGCCGGGAAGGAGCATCGGGGCTGCCAAAGAACATTTTAAGCCTTTTTTGCCCACAAATCTTGATCCAGTGGGGGTCAGGTCCAGTGGCTCAGGGGCTGGAGGGAAGGAAGAGATGCTCTCTGAGGCTCAAGGAGCGCGTCGGCTGCGGGGCTGGGAGAGAGCAGCCCCCGCAAACTCATCGCGTTTCTCTTTCACGCTCAGGGCTTCGTCCTCCATCGCAGCCTGAGGTTGAAGGGAGCAAAAGCCGCAGCTCCCCAGGGCAGGGGGTGAAGCCTGAACTGGACCCATCCCGGGCACAGCGGCTGCGTTCCCTCGGGGCGATTCCCCCCCACCCCGGGGAGAGCGGGATCGCTCCCAGGAACGCAGCCCCTGCCTGCGGCAGCGCAGGTCACCGGGGCAAGGGGCTGCCCCTTACCCCCAGCCCAGAAAGGAGGTGTTTGACCTGAGAAGAAAAAGCGCGCACGCTGTTTCTGCCGCCTCCTGAGCAAAACCCCGCGCGGCTCCGTGGCCAGGGAGCCGGAGCAGGTGGGAGCCGTCCTGCAGGTCCCCAGGCCAAACGCGGAGCCCGGTGTTTCGGCAGCCGGCGCGGCACAGAGCGGTGTTGCCGGGGAGGAGGATGTTTGCACCCTCACCCTTCCCTAGGCGCAAGGGATTCCCTCGTTCAAAGCCTGCCCGGATCCTGCCCGCGCTGAGCCCAAACGTGCTGAAAACCCGGCCGGGGGAGGGAAGCAGCGCACCCCGCGCCACTTCTTCCGTGAAAACCTCCATCCTGGGGAAAAGGGGGAATTTTGGCTCTTGCACAGGTTGTGCCAGGGGAGCTGAGTCCCTCCTCCAGCTGGAGGAGGGGTGGGGGGGCACAAATGGCTTTCCAAAAACCGCCGAGACCCCAGGAGAAAAGGTTTTGGGGTGCGGGTGTGTGTGTGGGGGGGCAGACTTTTCCCTAGGGAGAAGCAGAGCGGCGGTGCCCAGCGGGCTCTGCGGATCGTGGACCCGCTTCCAGGTAACGGGAATGAATAGCTGGGGGGTAAGGGAGGAGGAGCGTGGGGACACTCTCCGGCGGGGGTCCTGCGCCCCTCCTCTGCCACCCCTGGCCTCCGTCCTCACCGGGAGCAGCGGCTGTACTCAGAAACAGACATTTTTTTGGCAGCAGGCTGGCGTCGCTGCCCACCGACAACCGGGTTGGGTACAAAACCATAATTGAAAGTTACAATAACCTTTATAATATAGCAATATATTTCATAGTTAAAATAAACTATTATGCTTTCCCCTATTGTTAAAAAAGAAGCGAGCAGTACAGAGGCGAGATGCAAACCCAGGTCGAAGCTCCTTAAGTCTGGACAGAAACGTCTGTGAGTTTGCAGAGAGGACGTGGGATTCTTCTGGCGTTTCTGGGCCGTTTCCTCGCAGGCAGCGCAGGGAGGAGGTTTGTGGAGCAAAAAAAAAAAAAAAAAAAAAAAACCAAACCAAAAAACCACCCGAGGCTGTGCCCAAAGCGAGACGGGCCGTGGCTGGGTGGGTCCCGGGGGGGGGGGGCTTCGGGGTTCAGCTCCACTGGCGCGGGGAGGGGGGTTCGGATGCTTCCCGGCTGCGGGAGGTCGGCATCTCTTTGGGATTATAACTCTGCGTCACGGTTTTGTTCTTGTGCTTTTCCTCCACCTCGGCTGCTGGTCCCAGCTCTTCTCCTCGACGTGTCCCGATCCCCTTTGTGGCCGCGGGTTCCCAAATGACGTTCTCAGGTGGGCAGGCGGCGCCGGCCGGGGAGCGTTTACCGGAGCTGTTTACCGGAGACCTGCCAGCCGCTGCCGGGAAGGGAAGCTCCAGGTCGAGCCGCCACGTTGCCCTGGGCGTGAGCCGGGGGCTGCCGCCTGCGCCGAGGCTGCTCAACCGCCGGGGACCGAGAGCCGCGCGTGGGGAGCAGGGCAGCGGCTCCAGGTGGGCACCCCCAGGCCCAGAGCCCCCCGGCACCGGGGGACACCGTGGGCTGGACCGTGCTGGGGCGCTGGGGGTTCCCCCCATGCCTGCCCTCACCCTGGCATCGGGGCGGCTCCTCGGTCCCTGCAGCGGGGCTGGGTGGGGGGTTAGTCCCGGTGCTGGCTTCGGCGGGGTCCGGTGAGCCCGGTGCTGGGGGCGGTGGGTCAGGGTGACCCGCACCGGTGTTGAAGCACTGGCAGGGGTGCGATGGGGGGGGGTGCGATGTGGGGGTGCAGGGCGTGGGGTGCGGGGAGCAGGGTGAGGACTGCAGGGTGCGCGGGACGCAGGGTGTGGGGTGGGGGTGCAGGGATGCAGGGCATGGGGTGGAGGACGCAGGGGTGCGGGGGATGCAGGGTGGGGGGGGTGCAGAGGTCCGTGGGATGGGGGGTGTGGGAGGGGGGTGCAGGGTGTGGGAGCGGGGTGCGTGGGATGGGGGGTGCAGGGATGCAGGGTGTGGAATGAGGAGCTGAGTGGGATGCGGGGTGTGGGATGGGGGTGCAGGGGTGAGCGGGATGGGGGGCGCCAGGATGCAGGGTGCGGGATGAGGGGTGCACGGGATGCGGGGTGTGGGATGGAGGCATAGGGGTGTGCGGGATGGGGGTGCAGGGATGCAGGGTGTGGGATGCGGGGTGTGGGATGGGGATGCAGGGTGTGGGGGGTGCAGGGTGTGGGATGGGGGTGTGCGGGATGGGGGTCCAGGGATGCAGGGTGTGGGATGGGGGTGCAGGGTGGGGGTGCAGGGTGTGGAATGAGGGGTGCGCGGGATGCAGGGTGTGGGACGGGGGTGGCAGGGGTGCGCGGGATGCAGGCTGCAAGGCGCAGGGTGCCGACGCAGGGCTGCAAGGCCTCAGGCAGAGGGGGGTGTCTGGGGTGCAGGGAGGAGGGCGGGGGCGCAGGGTGCGAGGTGCAGAGATGTCACCGCCCCGGTGACATCCCGCCGAAGCAGTGGCTTTGCCCCCCGGACAAGGATCTCTTGCAGCAGTCGCCATCCTGCAGCTCCCGCCGCTTCGCTCCCCTTCAGCCCCTCGGGTCCCGGCGAGCCGACAGTGCCGGGTCTTGTCTAACTCCGTTTGATTTCCCAGACTTGATCGTTAGCCCCTAAGAAGGTTCCTGCCGGCAATATCGATTCTGGAGCGTCAAGACTTCCTCTGGCTCTCTGACGCGCGAGGATACGTCTCCGCACCTCCACCCCGTTCCTGCCCGAACCCCGGGAGAGGCGCGGGAGCGTTTTTCTCTGCTGGCTGCCCGCAGGCCAGGGCAGATGCTGCGTTTTCAGGCTCCTTCTCAGAATTTGCAACGTTTTCTCTCCATTGCCACACCGGAAACATTCTTGCAGAGCTGGGCAGAAGCTTCTCCTGCCGGGGAGGTAGGGCTGAGGGTCACCTGTAGGCACACAGGGAGCAGCAGCAGGGCTACGAACGGAGCGCGGGTGGCTACCAAGGCGGCGAGGCTCTCCCAGGCATCCTGCCCACCCCGCAATCACACTAACGACAAGAGCATGGAAGAGGGGGAAGAGCGGCTCCTTCCCAGAAGCGGAGTATCTCCGGCCGGCCGAGGACCAGGACGGGCCGGCAGCGATGGCCGCGGGACTCCTCTCCTCCCCGAATGCGAAGGGAACGGCCACGGCTCGCTCCCCCGCCGCCGCCAACCCCCTCTGCAGCACCGGGGGCTCATCTTGCAGCACTCCTGCTGTCGCCTCGCAGCCTTCCTCCACCTCCTCCTCCTCCTCCTCCTGCCACTGCCTGGGGCTGGCGGCGGGGGGTGGGGGGCGGGGGGGGAGCGCTCCTCGCTCGCTACGGCTTGTTTTCTACGCAACTTTAATTGCGGGGCACAAGGAGTAAACCACCTACCACCGGCAGCAAGTGGAGTTTTGCACGGAAATTCCTCGGCATCGGGCTGATGCGTCCCTGCCTACGTGTGCGCGAAATCCAGCGTTATCCATGGAAGGGAAGGAGTTACAAAGGAGAAGATTACAGGCTGAGTATACCTGGAGTAACACAGTGACTTTGATTACAATTACTGACACTGCTGGGTGAGGTGTAATTAATATCGCGGAGTAATTACATGGTTGCTTCATCTGTTTAAAAAATATATAAATAGCCTCTGCTGAGTTTTCGTTGAAAGCAGCAAACACCAGCCCCAAAGCCGGAGCCCGAACACGACCCCAGGGGCAGAACTGGGGAGGAAAAAAGGGGAAACGGTGAAAGTGGAACAGAAAATGAATGGTTCCAGAAGTAGCCAGGGGATGCCAAGGGTACCTCAGGAAGCTGAATGCCAGAAAAAAAAAAAAAAACAACAACCAAAAACCAAAGCATGAGGGGCTACGCTTCGGCGGGCACAGGCGGTGGCCGACGCCGAGTGCCGCGCCGTTGCCGGATGGTGCTGCTGATCCCCACCAAAGCCAGCAGAAGCGGCACGAAGGCGATGGGCCGGGTTTTAAACAGATGAAGCGCCTGCCCCCGCTACTACAGCACTTGCCAGCGAGCCCCTGCTCCACCCCGGCGGATTCGGCGCTGCCGGCCGGGCTCCAGCGCGACCGTTCCCGGTGCGAACGGAGGTGGATGGCGCCCATGGGGTTTTTCTGCCGCAAAGAGCCCGTTGGCTTCCCGAAATGCTGGGTGGGGGGTTCCTGGGCGGGCGGCGGTGTGTGAGCACCTGGAGATTCCCCCCCCCGGCGCCCGGGCTGGCCTGCCAGCCCCGTCATCGGCCGTCGCCGCATCGGCCCTGCATCCCCGCACGCTTTAGGCACTGCTTTCCTGGCTCCGGCACGTGTCTCCAGGCAGAATACGACGCCGAGGACCAGAAAGAAGAAGCGTCCCTTGTTCTGCCCAGGCAGAAAACACTCACGGCTCCGGAGAACCGCCCCCACCCCGGGCAGGTTATGGCCAGACACTGTCACCTGCCCGGCAATGCGCGGGGCCGGGGCGGGGGGTTCATGTGGGTCCCGGTAAGGAGACGGGATGGAGCGTGGGCAGCGTTGGTTGGAGCCCGTGCAAGAAACCACCACGTTGGCATCTGCCCGGCGGCGCTTTGCAATGGTGAGAGGGGCGGGGGGGCGAGGGGAGCGCCCCGGCCCCCGGCGGGGTCCACGCAGGGGAGGAAAACTCTCCCTCTGGTGTCTCCGTCGCTTCAGTGCTTCTGACTCGTCGTCGTTTCGTTTTGTTTTCAAATGTGAAGACCTGAGATTGAGCGTGGGTTTTTCCGTCCGCCACCGGACGCCGCGGCGCGGGCTCGCCCGAGGCGTCGCCTCCCGTCCCCTTCCTTCACCACGTGTAGAGGCACCTGAACGGGGATGCGATTCCCGATACCAAGGCGTTGGCAAAGCTCCGAGCGGCGCTCGGCACTGCTGGTCCCACCGGCTCCGGCCGAAGGGTCCTGCGGCGGTTCGAGGACCAGAAGAAAGTCCATGGAGACCTCGGGACCTGCGCGGAAACGCTTCCCCTGTCCGTGGAGGGGGGTGGTGGTGGTGGCGGTGGCGGGGGGCCGGGGGGGGCTGCGTTTTAGCAGCTGCTTGAGCTCGTGTAAGGGGTGGGGAAGGAGGTGGAGCTGACCCCGATGGGGCTCTCGGAGAGCGGCGTTTGGGGGGTGCCCACCGGCACGCCGACCCCCCGCGCCTCCAGGACGGCGGCGAGCAGGCGCTGCTGCTGCTGGCGCAGCATGTCGGCCATCAGCAGGGGCAGGGAGTTGAAGCTGGCGCTGAGCTGCTCCAGCTTGGACTCCAGGCTGCCGATCTGCTTCTCCAGGTCCTCGCTGCGGTCGTTGAGCTCGGTGATGAGGTCGTACATCACGTTCTGCATCTATTGGGGGGAAGGAGGGGACACACACGGGGACAGACGGACACACACACACACAGAGGGGTTAGTGCCGTGGTTGGGTCGGTGCCACCGCCGGCGCTGAGCCCTTGAACCCCTTCCCGCGAGCAAAGCCCCGAGAGCTGCCCCGTCGCAGCTCGCAGGGCGCCGCCACCCAGCTCGGCTCGTCCCAGGACACGAAAACGAGGAAATCCTGCCTCCGCGCGGGCAGCGGGGCCAAGTCATGCCCCCTTAAAAAAAAGGGGTGGCTTGGCTCTTTTTTGCCCTCGGTTAAATTAGACGCCAGCATCTGCCTAGCCTTAAGAAACCCGCACCGAATTTCGGTGTCGGCAAAGGTTTTCACCTCTCTCCCACGCTGCAGCTTTATTTCAGCGGCCAAAGCAGTCTGCCGTCATTTATTTGATGACTCCAGAATGGCTGCGGGGTAACCACCCCTACGATTAGCACAGGGCCAAATACCCGAGCTCATCCTGCACTGGGGCCTTTCAGCTTATTAAGAAACTTCACATCATTTGTTTGGAAACAAATTGCGTCTTCCTTTGTATTTCTGGGTAAGGCATTGAGGAAACCTAAAATTGCAGCTGGTTTTGTTCCGCGTGATATAAAAACGAATTCGATCTTGCCATTGCCAGAGGTGATTAAATGTTTTTGCTAGATACTTTCACACTTTTATTTTCTTACCAAACTAGTTAACGAGTATTTTTATCTGTTTGCGAGCAAATACGCTTTCACGGCGTAACCTGCGTCCTACCTTGCCCGTTGTTAGAACTTGCGCGCCCGTAAAGATGAGCATTTAATTCTCGCGGTTCGCTTTTAACTGACAGAAGTGGCCAGCCCCGTGCTGCCAAGCCACGGTACCCCCGGCTGCGGCTGCGTAAGGGGGTGCAGGGAGCAAAGACACCCCCCCCACCAGCCCCTGCTTTGTGTCTGCGTTTCTCCTCCCGCCTCCCGAGGGCAGCCATCCCACGGCAGCTATTCCCGGCTGACATCTACCGCCCGGAGCGTCTCGCGGTCGGCCATGTCCGCTTTGGTTTTTCCAGCTGAAGAGAAACGCTGGGGCAGCCCGGCCGAGCCGCGGGGTCGCAGCGGGGACTTGCCTTCGAGAGGTCGACCAGGGTGTTGGCTTGATCGCTCAGCTTCCTCTGCTCCATCTTCACGCTCCGCAACCTGGGGGAGAAGGAAAGAGCAACGCAGCTGCATCCCCTCCCCAACCGCAAACCGCAGCCGGAGGCCTGCCTGCGTCCTGGGCAATGGGAAATTTGTCCCCACGCCCCGGCCAGGGACTGGACCACGATTCCCCCGTGGCTGGGGCTCAGCATCCCCCCACCCGGCGCGCGGCCCCTTACTGGTGAATGGCTTGGAGGAACTTCCTCTGATGCTTCCTGACTTTGGCGTGGTCGATCTTCTTCAGCAGCTTGGTGTGCTTATAGATGAGCCACGTTTCCCGCAGGACGTTGGCTGCAGCGTTCTTGATCTGCAAGAGGAGGAGAGTCGGCGGCGGGTCACCGGCCCCGGCTGCGCCGGGCTACACGGGATTTCACGGAGACGCCAGCCCGGCTCTGCCGCGAGCCCCCCGTTGGGGAGCCGGTGCTGCGAGAGCACTTGACTCGCCCCAGCTGGAGCGAGGTGCTCGGCTCCGTTCCCGCACGGTCTCCTGCGCCTCTGCAAGGGATCAAGGGCCGCTGGGACGGGAACAAGAGCTGCCCACGCCGCGCGGTGGGTCTCGGTCCCCGCTGCACCCACGTCCCCACCCTACTCTGCGCCGATGCTCCGCCAGCGGGCTCCTCGCCTGCACCCCGCATCCCGCATCCCACTCACCCCTCACTCCACAGCCTGCGCCCTAAGCCTTGAGAAAAAAACCAACCAAACAAACAAACAAAAAAAAATCCCCAAGTTTTTCTCGATTCCTGCATCCATCTGGCACTCTTGGCAGGTCCCGGCTGGGCTGCCGGCACGAGGACACGGCTTCCGCAGGCTCCCCGGCTAAACCGCGGCTCCGCTGCGCACTCCAAGATGAATTGGCCGCCGCCGTCTGCCTGGCACAGAGCCCGCGGATCCATATCCACGGCTTGGGCGGGGGGAGCGGGGCCAACCCGCCGTTTGCTTTCCCAGCCCGGCCGCGCCGAAGCCCCCGACTATCGCTGGGGCACCAGGGCCTCTGCCGGCACGCGGCTCTGCTCCCCCAGGGGAAGCGGGGAGCCCCGGCCACATGCCAGCACTGTCCCAAGCCCTTCCAAGGGTTGCACCAACCCCCGCTTTGCCGCCATGCCCTATACAAAATACCGCAACTGCCAGCGGTGCGCGGAGCCCATCGCATCACGCGGCGCTGTCGGGTTGCCGATGCTTTGCCGTGACGAAGCTGCTGAGACCAGAGACCTCCCGCAAGCCCCCCGCACGCTGCCGGGGATGTAACGGGGGACCCCGGCATGAGCACCCACCCCACGGCCCCCCCCAGCCGCAGCCGCAGCCTCCGGGTCCCTCCGCAGGATGGAAACGGCAGGGGCCTCACGGCTCCAGTTGTTTTCCTGACACGGAGCTGAGTGAGATCATTCCCTGCAAGAGGAGGGAGTCCGTATCCTCCCGGGGGGGGGGGGGAAAAACCCCCAGGCTGTTCCTCTCGGGGTGCGGCCGAGCATCCTGCATCACCTAAATCCCTGACACAGAGCGGGAGCTGTTTGCTCTCACCGTAATGCCTGGGCTGCAGCCGAAGCGCTTAGAGCCAACGCACCCGCCGCGGGACCCGCACCCAGGGGTGCCAACACCTTCCTCCCGCCACGGTTCCCGGCATCCCCGGCTCCCCCGGCACAGTACAGCCCCCGCCCCAGCTCCCCCCCGCGGCACCTTACCCGCTTTGTCAGCTGCGTGTCCATCATGAAGTTGTGGACGTGCTTCTCGGCTTTGGTGAGCTCCAGCTTCCTGGCCACCACGGCCACCACCAGCGCTGTGCAGCCGGCGCCCTGCCGCGGGGACATCGAACGGTTTGTCACCCGCCAGCAACCTGGGGCAAGAGCAGCGCGCCCACCCCCACCCGCGCGACCCCCTAATTAACCAAAGCTCCATGGCACCCCCCTCACCCGCCCCTGCCATCCCAATGAGGAGGTAGCACAGAGCCTGGGTGTCCTTGAGCAGCTGACGATGTGCTGGGTAATTAACGGGAGAGGCCGGGGCCGATTTACGAGGTCAGCGGTGATGAGCGGCGAGCCCCGGCGTCCCCGGCACGCCTTGGAAATGGCCGGGCTAAGCCTTGCTTACCGGTGCCACCACGGGCTGGGGACCTGCCCCCCGGGAGGACGGCGAGACCCCGCACCCTGCGGGGAGGGAGAGCGGTGGGGCAGCACCGGGCGCCCTGGGGGAGCGCGGGGAAGGGGAGGCCCAACTCGAGACACCCCCCACCCCCAGCCCCGAAATCGCCGCGTCTCCCAGCAGCGACAGCTGGGAGCTCGCTTATCCCGGCGATTAGGGCCAGATCCGGGCGGGAGCCATCATCTCCGGCGTGTATTTGTCTTTGGAAAGCAAAGGTGCCAAACCCCGGCTCCCCGCGGGGCTCCTGCACTCTGCCTGCCGCTGCCCGGACCAGATGAGACGCTCCCCCCGCCCGCCCCCGGCACTCTGGCAGAGGCCCACGATCCTGGCAAACGCTCCTTCATTTATTAAAGAGTCATTAATTAACATCATGCTCTGAGCTGAATCCTTTAGCATCCCCGAAGGTGCCCGCTGTGTGCTCGCTCTCGGCTCCCACCGCTTCTCTCTCCCCAGGGGGGCGGCCGCCCCCGGTGCCACGGTTCAGGGACCCCAGGGGTTCCCCCGGCTCCGGCAGTCGCGGAGGGTCCCCGTCCCTGTGCCAGATGGGTGCCGGGAGGGGGGCACGCTTTGCCAGATGGTGCCTCGGTTCAAAGGAAACCCTGACTTGGGGGTGGGGGGAGCTCCGGGAGCCCCCGGCCGAGCCGGCGGCTGCTCCCCTGAGCCGGGAAACGCCGCGTCCCCCCTCCCAGGAGGGGTTTTGTCCCTCGCTTGGCTCCTGTCACCAGCATCAGCCTCGCTGGCGCCCGACCTCAAAGACGTGAAGATAATATAAAATTAATACCCGCCGGCGGAGCCGCCTCGGCCGATGGCTCTCGCGGGGCTCAGAGTTAAACCTGGCGGTGCCGGGCGCCAGCTCGGGCTGTCCCAGCTGGGAAGCGGGGGACAGGGACGGCTCCGTCCCCAGATCCTGGCAGCTGAGGGGGGGCAGAGCTGGGGGTCCGGGGCTGGGCTGTGACTGCGGAGCCCCCAGCCGTTCCTCCGGTGAAAGCCCCACAAGCCGGGACATCTCACGGGCGGCTTGGAGCAGGTACACCGGAGGCCACAGAGCACGGTGACCTTCTGGCCATGGGGAAACGAAGCCGCGGCGGAGCGGTGACGCCGGCGGGAGCGTGGGGGCGTGGAGGGCTCCCAGCTGGTCCCGGCTCTCGACAGGAGCCGGCAGCATTTGGGATCACTCCTGGCGATGGGAGCCAGGTGGAGTGAACAGGGATGGCCAAAGGATGCTCGGGGGCCCCTCTGCTCCCCGGGGACACCCCCGACCCCGCCACAGTCCAGCCTCCCCCGGCTCTCACCGAACGCGGGTCCAAATCCACCCCAAATTCACCAGCGGGGGCAAAGGGACCAGCTGGTGTCCCACACCGCGTGCCCAGCCTGCACCGTCACCTCCTCACCCACACCGCCACGTCCTGCTAATTACCGCGCTTACAGAATTGCAATTCCAGCTCGATCAGCTTCCAGGCTGCGACAGCTCAGAGGTGGAGCCGTTAAGCCTGGACATGCCAGACGGCAAGCGGGTCCCCGTAAAATCTGGTGGCCAGGGTGGGGATGGGCAGAGCCCGTGGGACGGGCGACTGGCTCAGCACGGCCCTTACCATGATGCCGGTGAGCAGGCAGACGCCCTTCCCGCAGTAGGTGTGTGGGACCATGTCGCCGTAGCCGATGGAGAGGAAGGTGATGGAGATGAGCCACATGGCCCCCAGGAAGTTGCTGGTTACGTCCTGCTGATCGTGGTACCTGCCAAGGAGACACGGGCATCAGCATCGCGGCAGGGGACGGGGACGGCTGCGGGGAGGGACGGGGCCACCTGGGCACGGCGGCTTCTCTGGCGAGAGGCTGTGCTGTGCCACGGGGAATAGGGATTAATGACGCGGCAGGATGCCCCGTAGCGACAGCGGTTGCACAATTTCTGGCGCAGGAAAACCCGCATGGACAAAATCAGAGCGAAAACTCAACGCAAAAGGGCTTCTGCTTTCGGTCAGACCTGTCACCGCATCCCCGTCCCGCCGCCGGCGTCCCCGGTGACACGTGGCGCGGCGGCGAGAACTGGCTGATGGGAGAAACAGCTGCGGCTCTGCAGAGCCCCCGACCGCGCTGCATCCTCCTCCGCGTCCCCCCCGCTGCCGCGGCGCGGGCTGAGCCCGCTCCCCCTGCACCGCCCCGGGGGACGGTGCCGTCAGCAGCCCCGGCAGAACCGCCGGGGACGGACCCAGCCAAACCTCCGGCACGCACTTGGCTCCGGGACAGCGCGGGGGAACGGCTCACACGCTCGAGATGAAGCACACGTGGAGCAGCCGCCGCTTCGGGGATGCTGCAAACTTTCCATGGCCGCGTCCCCGCCGAGCTGCGAGGTCAGCGACCGTCCTGGCCGGCCCGGCATCCGGCTGCGGCCCTTCCAGCCAACACGCAACCGGGGCCCTGGCTGCCTCCGGCTCCCCGGGGCCGGTGCGAGCCCGGCCGAGCCCCGCGGGGATGCTCCCGGGGATGCAGCGCCGGCTCCCAGAGGCAGAGTGGGGCCCGGGACGCAGCCGCAAGCCCGGCGTGGGCACGGACGGGCAGCGCCTGCACCCGGCCATGGCAGGACAGCCACCCTCCTGCCCGCACGCATCCCGCTCCCCGGCAGGCTTCTCCCAGCCTCCTCACGGAATCGTTAGAGGGAAACCAGATGGATCTTTTGGCAATCCCCCCCCGGTTCATCGCAGCGCCCCGAGCAGTTGGGTTTTCTCCTCTTCCGAAATGTTTCCCCCCTCCCCCTGCCCCAAGCAACCGGAGACTCGATCGAGATCCTGGCGCATGAGGAAGTGCCTTCAGCCACGGCGAGAGCCGCTGCCGCGCCAGGGGAGCCGGAGCCCATCACTGCGGCCAGGGCCGGGCTCCCCAGAAATCTCGGTGCCAGCAGTGCCACGCACCCCCCGCCCCATCCCAGCCCGTGTGTTCCCCTGGGAAAGGCTGAGCCCATCCCGCAGGATGTGAGCTCTCGAGCCACGGGGATGACCCCGGGAGCATCGCGCTGGTGACGGGGGTTACGGCGCCGCCGGACACACAGACATTTTCTCTTCCGAGAAGCACTTTGAGCCCAAGGAGCTGATAAAACGGGGCGGGGGTGGCACGTGCTGGGGCTGGTGCGGGCAGGAATTGGGTGTGCCGCGATCAGTTAGACCCCAGTGCCGGTTTCCATTGTCCCCTCGTCTGCCTGTCCCCACCAGGGTCACAGCCGCTCCCCACGGGTCCCGTGCCACGCCGCCGCCACACCGAGCATCGCCACACCAGGATGCTACGGCGGCACCGGCTCGGCTGGACCGAGCCTGTGGGTTTGGGCAGCGCGGCCACGGAGCTGGGGCTGGCTGCACCCTCATGCCGGGCAGCGGGGCCGGCAGCACGTGCAGGCACACGTGCGCGCCGTCGGCGGGCAGCCCCGGCAGCGCTGCCGGCACCGGCACCGCAGGCAGCTCTGCGTGGCGGCCGGGCGAGCGGGCGAGGTTGCTAAGCGACTCGCTGCCTGCCGAGAGCTGCGGCCCCCCGGCACGCACGGGAGGATGCCCGGCAGCGATGCCGCTGTGCCTGCGGGCGCCGGAGCAGCCCACGGCGCCGAGGGGACGTGCCACGGCCAGGCCACCCCAGCTCGGGGAACCGCGTCTCGGAGCGGCACAGCCATCTCCGAGCCACCCGGCCCCAGTGGGGGCTGGTTGCGGATGTCCCCGCAGGCCACAGCAAACTGGTTGCCAGCACCAGTGCAAGCAACCTGCCACCGGTGGGGACACGGGGACGTGGCCCTCGCAGGACCTGGGTGGCACCCAGGGCCCGTGCATGCCCCGAGGACGGTGCATCCCCCGGGGACAGAGCACGTCCCGGACGTCCTGCATCCCCCCGGCTCAGTCCGTCCCCGCGGGTCCGTGCAGCCCCCCGGGTCGGTGCATCCCCCCGGGTCGGTGCATCCCCACCCCGCCCGCGTTCACGGCTGCCGCTCTGTAGACAGAGGGAGGTGGCGGCAGCCACGGTGCCGGTGATCTGCAGCGCCTCGTCTGCGTCATTTCTTTCTATCTTTTTTTTTTTCTTTTGGTCCCTGATGGTTCTTTATTTACATTGCTTTTTCCAGCCTAAGCCCCCCAGGTGCAGAATCAACCCCCTGCATATCCCCCGGGAGCCCGTCTGCCCGCTCCCCGTTTAGGAGGCACAAATAAAAATCTCCCAAACACAATTAAGCCGCGCAAAACCATCCAGCACATCCTGAGAGCATCATTAAGGGAGACAGGAAGGCAAAGACGGCCTGTAAAAGCTCGTAAAATCGCAGCGTGCCGCTCCGCTCCGCAGCCACGGTACTTAAAGCCCCTGCGCGGGGTGACCAGTGCGAGGGGTCTCACCCCGGGGAAGAGGAGGGGGGGGCCTTCCCCCCACCTTGCCAGTGCCCAGAAGCAAGTTGGGTGGCACAGGGGACGCCGGGGCGCGATCCCTCGCACCTCGGTTCTGAGGACGGCACGATGGCGCCGCCACAATTGAAAGGGATTTCGCGCGATTCGGCTAATCCCCGGCCACCGAATCGCAACACGCGCTCGTTGGTCTCGGGCGCTTTCCCTGCAGACCAGCCCCGGCGGCTTCGATGGCAGCACGGCCTTGAGCTCAGCCTCCTGGGGACAGGGACGGCCCCACGCCCGGACAGGACACGGGACACCCCATGGGGGACCTGCCCTCCCTGCCCCGGGACGGACGGGTGCCACCGGCACCTCGCACCCAGCCAGGGAGAAACCCCCACAGCGCTGGGGCGGCTGGGGGTGGCCACAGCCCCCCCCGGTTCCCCTCAGGGGACAAAAGGGTGCCGGCCGGCGTGTCCCCGGGAGAGGAAGGCTCAGTGGTACCCACCGGAGCCGGTCGCCACAGCAACCCCCGCGCCGAGCACGCCGATGCCGGCGTGATGCCATCCGGCAGTGGGTTTGTCACGGCGGTGTTGTCATGGCAGTCGCTCGCAGCGATGCCAGAGCCCGAGCCAGCTGCTGCTGCTCGCCAGCACCTCCGGCCTCTCCCCGTGCTCGGCGCCCCCCCAGCTCCCGCCGCTCCCCCCATCCCCCACCCGCCCTCCCGGGGCTCCCGCGCCGGCTGGCACCGCACACCGTCCCCTCGCAGGGGGACCCTGCCTGACCCCAGGCACGGCGCTGCGAGGACAGGGCTGCCCCTGCCTCTGCCTCCTGCCCGGGACGGGGGCTCGTCGGTGGGAACCCGCGGCTGCCGAGCCCCCGGCTCTCTGCATCCCTCTCACAGAGTGCTGGGACACGGCAGCTCCGCGGAGCATCCTGAACTGCTCAGCAACCCAAATGGCTGAGCATCCCAAACCGCCGCACATCACAGCATCCCCGCCTGGCCGGGGCTGGAAGGGACCTCTGGAGGTCACCTCGTCCCACCCCCTGCCAGAGCAGGGTCACCCAGAGCAGGTCGCGCAGGGTCGCCTCCAGGCGGGTTCGGAATATCCCCAGAGCAGGAGACCCCACAGCCTCTCCGGGCAGCCTGTGCCAGGGCTCTGCCACCCTCAGAGTAATTTCCCCTGTCCCAGTTTGTGCCCGTTGCCCCTCGTCCTGTCCCCGGGCACCACTGGAAGGAGCCCGGCCCCATCCTCTCGCCCCCCGCCCTTTAGCTCTCGCTGAGCGTCGAGGAGATCCCCCCTCAGCCTGCTCTTCTCCAGCTGAACAGCCCCAGGGCTCCGGCCTTTCCCCAGCACGGAGACGCTCCAGTCCCTCATCATCCTCGCGGCCTCCGCTGGACTCTCTCCAGCAGTTCCCCGTCCTTCTGCAACTGGGGAGCCCAGCACTGGACCCAGCGCTGCAGCTGTGACCTCCCCAGGGCAGAGCAGAGACAGGGCAGAGGAGACATCCCAAACCACTCAGCATCCCAAACCACCGCGCATCCCGAACCCGCCCCCCCCCGCCGCAGCCCCTCTCACCTCTCGCACACCCGGACCGTCCATGCAGCGATGATCCAGAGGGAAATGCTGAAGACCAGCAGCACCGTCCCGGGGCAGATGGTCATGAGAGTCTTCATGACGAAGCGGGTGTTGAAGTTGATCTTGTTGAGCGCCCCGATGCTGCGCGAGGAGGCGTCGGTGAAGAGCTTGCTGTGCAGCAGCATCACCCGAGCAATCAGGTAGAGGCGCAGGAACATGGGGATGGACAGGATGATGTCCACGTCTGCCTCTGCCCGAGACGGCGTGTAGGAAAAAGCCAGGCGGGCTGTCCAGAAAAATTTGTACTCCCCGGGAATGGGGTGTATGGCACAAACCAGCATCTCCAGGCCGATGTAGAGGATGCGCTCGTACGTCATCGCTATCCGCCAGTCGTCGGCTCCGTTGTCGATCACAAAGAGCTACCGGGATGCAAAAACCACACAAATTACTGGTGGCCCCAGAGGACCCTGCCCCACCAGCATCCCACCGCGGGCAGTGGGGGGACTGACACCAGAGCCCGGCGGAGCTGGTGACGGCTTCGGCCAGGAGGGCTGGAGAGGGATGGGGGAGGCAAAGGTGAGAACGAGCCTTCGCCATCCCCTCCGCTGCTCTGCCTGTGTCTTCAGGGGACAGTTACAGCTCTGGGGACACCCCAGAAGCTTTGGGGTGCCCAGCCTTGAGCACACGCCCAGGCACGGCATGGGGACAGCGGGCTCCGACCCGCTCCCACACAGCGGCTGGCAGGAGCCCCGCTCCCGGCACAGCCCGGGCAAGCCGTGGTGCCGCAGAGCACCGGCACGGGCCACCCCAGCCCCTTGGCTCCCGCCGGTACCACCCCGGTGTCACCGACAGCCACCACGTGCCCCCCCCCCACTATCGGGGGCAACTTTTGGAGAGGGAACACCACTGCCGGAGCAGCCGGCCGCTGGCGGCGATGGGATCTGGTTGCCATAGCAACCGCCGGTTCATCCTGGGTACCGGTTCCCTTTCCCGCTGCCGGCGACAGAGTCGGGGTCTCTGCGGAAGCTGGGGCGCGGGCAGCTCGCGCTGGCCCCTCTGGGATGCCGCCAGACCCCCGGGGGTCACCCGCCCCGCCAGGACACCAGCTCGCCCCTGGGGCGATGGGGACACCGGTGTCACCTACGGCAGCGGGGACGCGCTCGGGGCCTCTCCGCAAGCAGCGCTTGTCAAAGACGCCGCTGGGAGGGATCCAAGGGGGACGTGGCAGCGGTCACCACCGTCACCGGCGTGTCCTCGACCCTGCAAAGCGCAGGCCGACCCCGGCTCGGCCGGGGGGTCCGGGAGCTCCCGCAGCCGCTGCCGGCTGGGCGGTGGGTGGGAGCGTGGCCCCAGGTTGGCGCCGAGCCCGGGAACAACCCCCCCGCCCCGCCGGAGCCCCGGTGCACCTGCGCCAGCCGCCTCGCCGGCACGGCACGGCACACGGGGCTCTCCCCGGGGACGGCAAGAGCCGGCGGGACTGACTCACGGAGCGGCCGTCCCCGGCCACCTCCCTTTCTGTTTGGAAAGCTCCGCTCCTTTTAGCTGCTTTGTTTGAGAAATTGTTTATAAAAATGCTCCAAGCTGTCAAGGGAGATCCTCAGGCATTTAACAAGCTGACAGCCCATTCCTTCCTGGAAAAGGGTGTTAAAAATAAACAAATTAGCAAGAGGAAAGAGGCAGGGAGCCTTTTGACTGTGTGTGTGTGGGGGGGGGCTGCGACAGGCCAGGTCGGGGAAGGGAAGGAGCAAGGGGGGATTCGGGCAGGTTCCCCCTGCGCCAGCCCCTCTCAGCCCCGCACCTGCAGCGCATCGCTGCGGGTTTCCATGGAAACCCCGGCTCGGCCCGGTGGTACCCGACAGGGGCATCCCCAGCATCCCCAGCACCAGCTCTGGCAGGGGACGGAGCAAGTGCGTTGGCCGCCACAGCTCCGGACAAGGAAAGCACACGGGAAGCCACCAAGAAGCCGCGCAGGGGAAAGAGCTTCACCAAACCCAAAGCACAAAGAGCCCTGGGCACCCCAAGGGCAGCGCCGGAGCGGGGCTGTGCCCCCCAAAACCCCCCCGGCTGGAGCCGGCAGCCTTGCCAGCACCGCGCTCCATCACGCGCCGCAGCGATGAACGCGGCGCTGGCCGGGGACGCCACGCTCCGCACCACACCGGGGTGCAGCCCGGAGCCGTCCCCAAGGACACCGAGCCCCTGGTGCCACCGGGAGCGGGTCGGGCTCTGCCCGCCGGCACAGGGAGCGCGAGGACCCGGCGGCGCCGCCGGCAGCTCCCTGCACAGGCTCAGCCTAACGAAGAGCGAGTGACACACGCGATTAGCAGCGGCTCGTGGCCCTGCAGCACAAGGCAGAGCTGGGAGGATGGAGGGGCAGGAGGAGCTCGGTCACCTGCAGCCCTGGCTGGCGAGGGATGGGCTTGGGGACACCCCAGGGACCCATCACCGTCCCAGCCCATCAGGGACAGCGTGGGCAGGGGACAGGTAGGACCCCAGGAGCTGGACCCAGGGCTCCGGGCACAGCGATGCCCCAGTCCTGGAGAAACCGAGACTCAGGGAGAGCTGCAAACGTCCCGAAGGACTCAGCAATTAACGGAATTAATACTGAGTGAAGAGGCCGAAGCTGTTGTCGAGCCTTTCCCGGAGGCCGGGGAGGTCTGGCAGTGCCACACAGGGCAAGCGCAGCCCCCCCTTGGACAAAAGGGACGAGAGGCTGAGGATTTACAGCTCTGCCGGCCCCGCTTCCATCTCTGGCCGGATTATCAGCAATCCCTTTATAAGCACCTAAGAGATAATAGGGCGATCAGCAGCCAGCGCAGCTTTGTCCGGAGCAAATCAAGTCAAACCGATCTCATTCCCTTCCCTGCCAGCGTTAACCAGCCCCGCGGTTAAACCGGGGCCACACGGCCGGACCGTGGCGAGGTTCGGCACCGGCGCGTTGCACTCGCTTTGGGGACCGGGACCCTGTGGAGAGACGGCAGCGGGGATGTCGACTCCGGCCGCCGGCGGAGCGGGGAGAGGCGAGGAGCCCCAGGCGCCGCTCGGGTGGACGCTGCCTTTGCCCAACCCGCTCCCAAGAACAACAAGGGGAGGAAGCCGGCGAGCGCCGGGGCACGGCCCTCCCGGCTGACCCCAGCCGCCCCCACCCCGGGGTAAATATTATTCTAGCGAAAAAACAGCGCGCTCAAATATTTGCTTTGAACAAGCCACCGCCGGGCTCGGTCCCTGTGCCGGTGGGGTGAGCCGGAGGGTTGGCTCCCGGGAAGGTCCCCCGCAGGCAGGAGGCAGGCAGGAGGCAGGCAGGGAGCTGCGCCGACCTCCAGCCCGGGGCAGGACGAGGTGGGACCTTGGGGCCGGGGGTTTCAGGGTCCCTTCCCGGGATGCTCCTTCTCCTGCCTGCTGATTCCTCCCATCCCCAAAACTCGCCGGCATCGCGCCGACGCCGGATCCTGCGGGGAAGCGCAGCCTTCCTGGAGCAAACAGGGAGCCCTTGAATTTCCCAGCGAAGCCAAGGGCGGGCAGGGAGGAAGAGAGTGGGCAGCCCTGATTAGGAAAGGATTTCACAGCTTTCCTTGGCACCTCGGCTGGTCCGAGCCCTTCCTGCCCGCAGCCTCCCCCAGCCACCGGCAGCTCCACCGGGCACCCCGCGCCGGGGCAGACCCCTCGGTGCCCAGCCTCAACACCCCCCGCCACGAGACCCCGCGCTGCCCCACAAGACCCCGGCAAGGAGCCGGGGAGGCTCCGTGCAGGCTGCGAGTTCGGACACCGCATCCCACCGGAGCGGCCTTCAAAGCCCCCAGCCCATCTCGGCCACCCCTCGCTCGGCACACCGGCCGCGCCGGGACCTACCTGCACCTCCCGCGTGTGGTAGGCGATGATGAGGCCCAGCAGGATGACGGTGGAGAGGCTGATAAGGCATTTCAGGGCCAGGGAGAACATGGAGTCCTGCAAGGCGAGAGCAGGGCCGGCGTTAGGGGGGGACGTGGCCACAGGACCCTGCCAGCGCTGGCCATGGCACCGGGCTCCGCACCCCCAGGGAGAAGCTGCATCCCCTCCAACACCCCCCCACACCCCCAATCCGGCACTTCGGCCACCCCAGCTCCCACCCCGAGCGGCCAGGGCAGCGCTGGCACCGCGGGCGCTGGCGACGCTGCGGGCAAGAGCCACCTTTTCTCCAAAATGTTTTTTTGAATCCGATTCTGCCAAGTGTGTAATTACCAGCCTTCCCTCACCGGGACGCGTGTCGTCAAGCGGCCCGGCCACATCCAGCCTGAGCCCGATATTATGGCACCCTACCGGATAGTCTAATTAGATCCTCCTGTTAATTAGCTGTACGTAAATTAAACCAGCCCCTGATTGACTGGCGACCGAAGCGGCTGCTCCTCGGGACCCTGCTGGGAAGAGCAGGATTCACCAGCTCCTTGCACGGGCTCCTCTCCGGACCCCAGCGAGACTGTGGGTCCCATGGGCGCCCCACAGGTGCTATGGTTGCCCTATGGGTGCGATGGATGCCCCATCGGCGCCGTGTGGGTGCTGCGGGTCCCACGGGTGCCGTACCAAGGGGCACAAGGAGGAAGCCGAGGTAGGACCCGCCGAGCACCGGCAGCCCCTCGCCAAGGCGTTACCACACCCGGCTCGCGCCTCCGCCCCATCCCCAGCACGCTGAGATCCGGCGCGCTCGTGGCACGCTCGAGATGCTGGCGCGCTCGTGACAACGCTGAGACCCAGCATTGCTGAGACCTGGCCCGCTCGCGACACGCCACGCCCCATCCTTTGGCCCCAGCACCCCCGGCCGCCTTCGGCCCCGCTCCTCTCCCTCTCCCCACCGCCCCCCAACCCCAACGGGGCCTTCAGCCTCGCTCCTCTCCCTCTCCCCAGCCCCACGGGGGGATTTCGAGGCGGCGCGGGGACGGTTTGCCGCGGAGGCGGTGGCGCATTGTTAACGACTTGGCTCCGGCCAGGCAATTGTGTGGATATAATGGCTGGTGCCGAGAGAGAAGTGCCGGGGACCAAACAACGGCTATTAATAGGCAAACTCCGGGGCAGGGCTCGTGCCAAGGCTGCTCCGGCCGGGAGCCCAAATCATGGGGATGCCATGGGGCCGGTGGGGCCCCGGGTGGCGCAGCCGCCGCAGTCGCGGCGGCTGCGCCACCCGGGGCCCCACCGGCCCTCCCGGCAAGTGTTATCGGCTACCACTGCGTTTGCCAATGCCTCCTGCCAGCGTTGGGTCCGGAGGGAGCCGGCAGGAAGAGCGGCTGCCGGATCCCATGCTCGCGGCAAACAACGATGCGGGGGGTGTGTGTGTGTGTGTTGGGGGGGGGGATGGATTTGGCCGAACCGCGGCGACACCTCGGTAACCCCCGTGCCACGCAGGTGGCAGGACGCTTCGTCCCGGCGGCGCCGGTGGCTCTGGGAAGCGGCGGTGCTGTGGGGGTGGCAGGAGAAGCCCCCAATCCTGCCCACGCTCGAGGGACAGGCAAAACCCAGCCACCGCATCCCTGTTTTCCGCCTCGGCCCCGGCACCCTCCGGCCTGGGGAGCACGCGGCGGCGCGGCTGACGGCTGCGGGGCAGAGCTGGAGCCCGGCCAGCGCCGGCAGCACCGACATCCCCGTCCGCACGACAGCTGCCTGCCCGGGCCCTGGGTGCTCCTTCGGTCACGGCCGAGGAGCTCCGGTTTCCCACCAGGGCCTGCCGGGGGTGGGGGGGGGGTGATTTATAGATGGTCGCCCGCCGCCGCAGCTCCGGCCAAGGGCTTGGGGTGGCGGGGACCCAGCGACCCCCCCCCTCCTGCACCCTGCGGTTGTCGGCACAAGCATCGTGGCAGGGGTCGGGGCCACAGGCGGCTGCACGGCAGCAGCGCTGACTCACGGGGTCTTCCCCGGCTGACACAGCAGCTTCGGCGTGCCGGGGCCAGCGAGCGCGGCAACGGCGTTGCCGGCAGCTTGGCGAGGGCGGCCGGTCCCCCCCCGGCACCGGGCACGTGGGCCCAGGGAGCCCGGTGAGGGCGGCCGCGGCTCAACAGGTAGCGGAGACGGGTGGGGGACGGTGGTTCAGCCCCGATCCTGCTGAAGGGGAGCGGGAACCGCCGGGGAAGAGGCTCCGGCGGTGAAGCCGAGCGAAGCATCCTCCTTCCTTGGCGGGGAAGCCAGGGATGCGGGCTTGGCCGGAGCAGAGGGAACCGCTGCCGGCAGCCCCTGCGCTCCCACCGACGCTGGCGGCAGCGGAGACTCGGGACCCCCCACCACCACCAGCCGTGGGGAGGCAGCGGGGCCCCCCCGTGCCCACAGGACCCCCAGCAGCGTCCTTCCCTCCCTCCCTCCACCTGCTCCAGCTCCGTCGCCTCCTCCGCCCGCGCCGCCCTCCCAGCCGCCCGCGCCGGATCACGGCAGGAAGCGCTGAGCAGCCCCTTCCCACCACCCCCCGGCTCCTTCCCCTGCGCCGGCGGCACCGCGGCACGGGGACCCCCGCCGGCCGCCCCCCAGCCTCCTCGGCAGCGCCGTCCCGCTGACGCCCATGGGTGCCACGCACGCCCTGCCGGCGCGGGTGCCGATGCCTTCCCCTCTCTGGATAGGTATAAATAACATGACAGATGTCTATACAAAGAGTTATTCATATCGCTGCCAACCAGCGCAGCCCGGGAGCAGGAGCTGGAAGGGGCGTGGGGGGGAGAATTATAAATAAAAGACACCGTCCTGCAAAAAAAAAAAAAAAAAAAAAAAAAAAAATGGAAGAAAGGGGTGTGGAGGAGGAGGAGGAGGAGGAGGAGGAGGAGGGGGGGGGGGGAGGGGGGGGCTCCGCCGCACCGCCGAGGGCACGGTGCCTCAAGGAGCGCCCGGTTGGGCCAGTGACGGGCGCCGCAGACCCCGGTGGGTCAGTCCCCGGCACAGGACCCGGTGCAACGCCCGTCCTGGCACGCGACGGCCGGCACGCGGCCCCGGCAGCCCCCAGCCCTGCTCTCGCCCCGTCCCACACCTGCGGCCGCAGCGGCCCCATGAGGCCCCGGGGTCACCCCGTGGGTCCCAGCCAGCCCGTACGCCCCGTCCAACCCCAGATGGGGCAACTGGCTCCATGATTATCCCATGGGACACCATATGGGGTAAACCACTCCGCGCTCAGCCCACCGGGCACCGGCCAGCGCCGACAGCCCCATGCCCACCCCCCTGGCCCTGCCGGTACCTTGGAGTAGAGCCCCCAGGAGAGCTCGGTCTCGATGACCATGACGACGATGCCGAACATGCCGAAGATGAGCGCGTAGTCGCTGAGGCGCTTCCTCTTTTCGAAGAGCGCCCGGCGGTGCCCCAGCCGGTAGCCGATGTTTTGCGCCTTCCGCTTGGGCCCCTTGGCGAAGGCGGCGGGGGCCGGGCGGGCGGGGGGCCGGTCGGGGCGACGGGCGGCGGGCGCGTGGTTGTCCTCGCGCGAGACGACGATCTCGGGGGGTCCGCCGGCCCCGAAGAGCTGTAAAGGTTGAGCCTCCGGTTCGGCCTCGATGAGGTTCCGGCGGGATGCGCTGAGGCGGCTGAGGGGTTTCATCACCCCCCCGCTGTACTTGCAGGAGCTCATGGCGATCTCGGTGAAGGGGTTGCTGTCCCGCCGGTGAACCAAGGGACTGGGCTGCCGGTGTTTGCCGCTCCCCGCCCCGGAGCCCGCCGGGTGGTCGCCGAGGTTGAGCTGGCTGCCGTGGCGGGAGGAAGGGTGGAGGGCGGCGGGGGCGGCGGGAGGAGGAGGAGGGGCCCGTAACGACCCGGGCGAGGAGTGCAACAGGCTGTGCTGGAGCGGCGGCAGCGCGGCGGGAGGCGGCGGCGGCGGCGGCGGCGGCACCGGTGCCCGTTCATCCCCCGCCAAGGGGCAGGGACACCGACCGTCCTCCTCCAGGTCCCCCACGCCCGAATCGTGGAGATGCCCCGACGTCTCCATAACGGCGGCACCGGCGCCTTTTGCCCGGGCACCGGTTCCGCTTTCCCGGGCCCTTCGATCATGAATGGGCGCCGGGCGCTCCCCGCCGCCGCCGCCGCCGCCGCCGCCGCCCCCGCCGCCGCCGCCGCTGGCCCGGCCCCGCCGCGCCATTGGCCGCGCCGGGGCTCCCCGCAGGCTGACATCATCCCCGCCCGCTCCCCGCTTCGTATCCCCCCCCCACACACCCCCCCGGTCCCTCCCCGCGCCCCCGGTTCCTGCCTTTCTGCGGGGTCGTTCGGGACTTGTAGTCCGCCGGGGTGCACCGGAGCCGGTACCGGCGCCGGTGCACCCCGGCGGACTCCAAGTCCCGAACGACCCCGCATCGGTTCCACCCATCCTCCCTCCCCCGGGGACCCCCACCGGGCTCTCCCCTCGACGGTACAGCGAGCCCCCAAACCCACCCCCCCCCGCCCTAATCCCCCGGTGGAAGCTGGAGATTACGGGCAGCAGCTGGAGCGGGCGCTCCCACGCTGGGTCACCCCCTGTCCGCGCGTGTGCCACCCCCCCCACCCCCCCGGAGATGTCCCCAAGGGGGAGCAGGGTGATCCCTGGACCCGGGGCTGGCTTTCACAGCAATGGCGTGCCGGGGATAGGACCCTAATCCCCCTCCCCAAACCCACAACCCCCCCTCGCAGCCCCCCAGGAACCACCCCCCCCCCGGCCATGCCCAGCTGCAGCTGGAGCAGGCGCTCCCACGCCGGGTCACCCCGTGTCTGTCCCCATCCCTCCCAGAGATGTCCCCAAGGAGGATTATGGTGATGCTGGACACGGATTCGCTGCCGTGGTGATGGGGTGTGGGGGACAGGACCCTAATCTCCCTCCCCAAACCCACAACCCCCCCTCGCAGCCCCCCAGGACCCCCCCCCAACCATGCCCAGCTGCAGCTGGAGTGGGTGCTCCTACATTGGGTGTCCTGTCCCATCCCCAAAATGTCCCCAGGGGGGATCAGGGTGATGCTGGACACGGGGCTCGCTGCCACAGTGACGGGGTGCAGGGGGTAGGACCCTAATCCCCCTCCTCAACCCCGGAGCTCCCCAGGACCCCCCCGGTCGTGCCCAGCTGCAGCTGGAGCAGGTGCTCCCACACTGGGTGTCCCATCCCCAAAATGTCCCCAAGGGGGATCAGGGCGATGCTGGACACGGGGCTCGCTGCCACAGCGAGGGGGTGTGGGGGATAGGACCCTAATCCCCCTCCCCAACCCTGCAACCCCCCCCCTCGCAGCCCCCCAGCCCCCCCCAGCTGTTGCGGGAGAGGAGCAGGTATTAGGGCAGGAGCCGTCTGCTCGGGAAGCAGATAATCCGCAGGGAATTGGCCGCTGGAAGCCTATTAAAATACACCATGAAGCACCCAGCTGGCGACCCTCCCGCCCTGGCAGCGGGAATTAAACTGCACCTCTGACCCCCCCCCCCCCAAAAAGCTGGGGAGCCCACGCGGGGGGCGGGGGAGCAGCCCACGTCCCCTGGCCCTGTGTCCCCCAGCCCCATGTGAAGGTCCCCCCTCCCAGGGAAACGACACACGGGCCCGGGGTGGCGGTGGCTCCCCGTGGTGGCGGAGCTTTATTTGCAGGGCGGGGAGGGCCGGCGGGAGGCAGAACAGGGGGCCGCCGTGGGGCCGGGTGGGGGCCGCGGTCCCCAAGCCCCGGCAGAGGGTCACCGAGCTACAGCCGGCCACGGAGCGACCGCAGCAGCGGCTCCAGCTGCTCGTCCAGGCACTGCTCGTCCCCGTCGTTGGTGATCACCCAGTCGAAGGCCACCCCCTGGTCCAGGCCACACTCTGACTCGGCATCATCCACCCCTGGGGAGGAGCAGAGCCCGGGTGAGGACCCCGAGGCCCCCCCACACCCCTCCGTCTGTCCATCCGTCCCCCCCCCCCCGCCGCAGCCCCGACCTCCTGGAGCTGGGGGACTTTAGCTACAACCTCCAGCCAGGGGACGGTGGCGGCATAGCGGAGCCTTGCCCGCGGGGCCACGGCGGTGCCAGCGCAGCCCCGGGTTTGGCGTCGTGCTCTGGGAGGTGGCGTTCCCTTGCTCACCGGCGGTGAAGACCCAGTTCCTCCTCTTCCTCGTCTCTTCGCTGGCCACCACCCGCACGGTCTGCACCGCGTCCCCGTGGACGTCCCGGAACCACTCCACATCCGAGAGGCGCCGCGCGTCGCTCACCACCTACATGGGAGCTCCGTCAGCGCCTGCCCCACGCGCCCCACACCCCCCCCCCGCCGAAAACCCCCACCCACTCACCCACACGGGCTGCGCCGCCCCCTCCACCGCCGTCCTGCAGAAGAAGCCGGGGTCGGCGCGGCGCTTCTCCTCGCCCCAGCGGATCATGTCCTGCCGGTACGTCTCCTTGTAGGTGCTGGCATCCAGGAGCCGCTGGAAGTCCAGGCCGTGTTCCTGTGGGGAGAGGGGCTCAGCAGGCTGGCACGGCACGGCACAGCACGATGGTGCAGCACGGCAGAGTTAAGCACAGCATGGCGCGGCGCAGCACAGCGCGGCATGGGATAGCGCAGCGTGGCATGGCATGGCATGGCGTGGCACGGCGCGGCGTGGCATAGTATGGTGTGGCACGGCACGGCACAGCGTGGCACGGCACAGCACGGTGCAACACGTCCTGGCACGGCTCGGCAGGGCGTGGCAGGGCGCGGCAGGGCGTGGCAGGGCGTGGCAGGGCGTGGCAGGGCGCGGCGCAGCCGGGGGTACCTTGGCGTACTGCTCCTTGAGGGGCCCGGAGAGGCGCAGGACGGCGCAGACATCGGGGCCCAGCCTGCGGGAGAGGGGTCAGAGGCACCGGCACCGGGCCCGGTAACGGCTCCACCCCGGGGCCGGCCACACCCCCCCAGTACCGCCTCCACCCGCCCCGGTCCCGGCCCCCAGTACCGGCATCGCTACCCGGATACCGGCCCCGGCATCGGCCCCGCCCCCCGCCTCCGACCACGCCCCCACCCCCGCTCCCGGCTCCGCCCTCCCGGTACCGGTTCCGCAGCTCCTCGGCCACGAAGTCTTTCCCCGACTTCCTCTTCCCGCTCACCAGCAGCACCGCGCGCGGCGCCGCCGCCGCCATGCGCCCCGGCCACGCCCTCCCTGGCCACGCCCTCCCGGCCACGCCCTACGCGCGCACACACACACACACACCCCCCCCGCGGGGAGCCGGGTGGTACGGCCCGGGGAGGGGGCGGGGCGCGGCGGCGCTGACTCCGCCCCTCCGGCGGGCGGGCGGCCGCCCGCCCGCCGGAGGGGCGGAGTCAGCGCCGCCGCGCCCCGCCCCCCTCCTCTGAACCCCCCCCTTCCCCCCCCCCACGCCCCCCCCCTTTTTTCCCCACACCATCACGCTCTGCCCAGCGGTGACTTTATTGCGGGTGGCGGCGCAGCATCACACAGTGCGTGTTGCCGGGGACCCGGCCTTAAGTGTGCGTGGGGGGGGGGGGGGGGGGGCACACCCCTGGTCCCCCAAAACCGGCTCGTGGACACACACCCGCCCCACCCCCCCACCCCTCCATGCCCGGGGGCGTTGGATCAAGGCTTGCAGCGGGGGCTCTACCCCCCCATGGGTGTCCGGCTCCGCTCCTTCCCAGCGCCGCTGCAAGAGATACGGGGGGGGGGGGGGGGTGGGATGCGGGCAGGGGGGAGGGCTGGGGTCAGTCCCCCGGCCCCCCCCCCCCCCCCCCCCGCAACACCGGGCGCCCCCCGGCTCACCCGCCGTAGTGCCGCAGCACGTATTCCTCGAAGCCGTCGGCCGCCTCCTCGTCGCCCCTCTCCCGCCGCGCCACCTCCTCCAGCAGCTCCTCCACGTCGTCCACGAAGTCGACGAAACGCAGGCGGTCGTGGGCGAAGACGCCGTCGGCCCCGAAAACCCCCTCCAGCCGCCCCGCCAGCCCCCCGAAATGCTCCCCCCAGCCCAGCCGCCCCATGAAACCCTCCAGCAACCGCAGGAACTGCGCCTTCTGCACTGGCTCCAGCGCGGCCCCCAGCACCTCCAGACCCTCTTTGCGGGCGCAGTCGGCCACCCCTGAGCAGCCCTGGGGTGCCCGGTACCGACTGAGCGATGGCAGCTCGCGGGGGCCGCGCCGGGGGGGACCGTGGGGTGACTTCCCCCAGGTTTTGCCCTGTTTGTGCTCCTGGGGGGGCCGGGGGTCCTTCCCGTGCCCGTGGGGTTTGCCCTGCTCCCTCCTCTCCCGCCCGTGGGGGTCCCCCCCGGTGCCGCGCCGCTTGTGCCGCTTGCTCTCCTTCTTCTCCGCCTTGAACGGCTTCTTCCACGGCCCGGGGAAGGGCTCGGCCCCCAGCGCCTCCAGCTCCCGGCCCAGGCGCTGCTCCAGGGCGCTCAGCTCCTCCGCCAGCCCCTCCAGCCCCCCGGGACCCCGCGCCCGCTCCAGGGCCCCCGCCAGCTCCCGCCGCACCGACGCCAGCCAGGCACCCTCCCGCCGCGCCGCGTCCTCACCACGGGCTGCGGCGCCCATACCGGGGGGCTGCTCTGCCGCCGGTGCCCCGGCCCCGTGGCCGCCCGGCGCCTCCGCAGCCCGCAGGCGCTGCAGCTCGGCCCGGGCGTCGCGCAGCGCGGTGGCCTCCCGCTCCAGCGCCGCGCGCAGCCGCGCGTTCTCGGCGGCCAGGCTCTGCTGCTGCGCCCCAGCCGCCGCCGCCTCCCCCTCGCTCTTCTGCAGCAGGGAACGCAGCTCGTCCTTGTGGGCCTGGGGAGGCAGCGGGGACGCCGTGAGCCGGGGCGGGAGAGTGGCGCTGGGACCCCCACCCGGCTTCCCTGGGCACGGCCGTGCTCGCCCACCTGCAGCTCCGCCTGCATGAGCCGGATCTCCTGGTTCTCCTTGGCCAGCTTGTCCAGGAGGAGGGTGACAGACTGCAAGCTCTGGGGGTCCCCAGCGTCCGATGGGGGGGGCTTCTGCTGCGAGTCCTGGGGAGGGGCAGGATGGGAGCCCTGAGGATGCTGCCAGCTCGGGGGGCTAAGCCCCGCGGCGGACCCCGCTCCTTACATTGCCGTCGGCAGGTAGCGGCAACTCCTGCTCCTCGGCAGACACGTCCCGGGTCACCACGCTCTCCACGGGGCCTGGGGAGGGACCGGACCGACGAGGGACCCCGATGTCACCACAGGGACATCAGACGGCAGCCAAATGGCCGGTCTGCCACGGGGCTGCACCCTGCCCGGGCAGGACAGTCCCCCGTACTCACCGTCAGCCGGGTCGTAGATGCCACCTGGGGAGAGGAAGGGACAATGAGGGGAATGCTGGGACCCCCGCTCTGCCCCTGGGACCCCCACTCACCGGAGATGACCAGTAGCCCCACGGCCACCAGCGCCAGGGCGCCCAGCAGGTACTTGCTCATGCTGAGCCCGTCCTCATCACCGGTGTCCGGCATCCCCCGGTGCAGGGCAGGCGCAGGAGGAGGGGGGCCGGGCCGGGGCTCGTGGCCCTGCCGTCGCCGCAGCCCCTCCACATCATCGTCGCTGCTGGTGCAGCTCCCCTCCTCCGCCGGTGGCCCTGGGGAGGGATGGGGGGACCTGCAGGGAGGGGACGCACCCCGGCACTGCCAGCGTGACCCCTCCCGGCCCCTGCTGGGGCCTGACCTGCTTTGGGGGCGTCAGGGCAGGGTCCTGGCTCAGCCTCGGCATCGGGCTCCTCCGGCTCCCCGCCATCCGTCGTGCCGGGCTCTGCCGAGCCGTCCGGGGTGGGCACTGTCCCCGTGTCCCCACAGTCCTCCAGGTCCTGCGGACACGGGTGCTGGGGGCTCAGGCGTCCCCTCGGGGCGGGCAGGACACCAACCCCCCCAGCGCCCTGGCTCACCCCCAGCCCGGCGTCCTCGGGGCACGGGGTCTGCCTGGTGACGGTGGCTGCAGAGACACAAAGAGCAGTGGTAAACCGGTGGCACGGGGGGGACACCGGGCCTGTCCCATCCCCACGGTGGCCACCTGCCTGGGACAGGGTCCTGGGCGCCTTCCTGCTCTTCCTCCTCCAGCTCCTCATCCTCGGCCCCGTGAGAGGCCGGATCCTGCTCCGGACCCACCGTGTCGATGGGCAGGCCCTGGGAGGGGGGGGCGCGGGTGGCACCTTTGTCCCCGGCCCCCCCCGCTGCCCCCCAGCTCCGGGGGTCCCTCACCTCGCCGCCCGCCAGCACCCAGCTGCCGTCCGAGTCCCGGGAGCCTGAGTCCTCCGCCATGGGGACAGCCACCTGCAAGGGGACGGACAGACAGGGGGACAGACGGGACGGAGCGATGGACGGAAGGACGGACGGACGGAGGGAGGGATGGGGGCACGGAGGGATGGGGGGACAGATGGACGGACAGAGAGACGGAGGGATGGAGGGATCGGGGCACGGAGGGACAGACGGACGGAGGGACGGACGGGCGGGGGGACGTGCCCGGCCCCCGGCACCGCCGGGGTGTCACCGGGAGAGCCGCGCTCCCCGCGCCGGCCGGTCCCCAGCCCCTGCCCGCGGCTGCTGTGGGGAGCGGCCCCGGCCGAAGCCCCCCGTGTGTCCCCCCCCCGACAGCAGCTGCCGCCGCGGGTATTTTTAGCCGGTGATGCCGCCCGGCAGGTGGATGGGGCCGCGGGGCCCGACGCGGGGGCACCGGGGCCATACCGGAGGTGGGTCCTCGGGCAGCACCCGGCCGCCCGCACCCCCCGGAGACCCGGGACCGTCCCGGGCCCCGCCGGTGACACCCCCCCATCCCTACGCACCGGGCCCCGCCCGCCGCCCCGCTGCGCAGCAACGGCCCGGGCCCCCCACGGCCCCGCTCCCGGTCCCGCCCCGCCGGGACAGCGGGCTCGGACGCGGGGGGACGACGAGGAGGGGGCCGGGCGGTACCTGGTGCCGCCGCCGCGGTCCCGCCGGTAACTTCAGTCCCTCCCGGTAACTTTCCGCCGGTGCCGGTCGCCGCCCTCGGGAAGGGGCGCGCACGTGACACCAGCAGCCAATGGGAGCGGGCGGCGGCAGCGAGGGACCAACGGGGTGGCGGGGGCGGGAGGGGGTACGCGGGGCCCCGCCGGTACCGGATTTCCCCCCCCCCAACCCGGGAGCGGAGCGAGAGACGGACAGGCGGGTTCCAGAGCTTTATAGCGACGGTACAAAAAGTTTCCATTAACGATCGGCTAAAACGGGGGCGGGGGGGGGGGCGACCGGGAGTGCCCCGAGCACCGGGGGGAGGGGGGGGAGAAGCCGGGGGCACCGGGACTGTCCCATGCACATGGGGGGGAGGGGGGGGGGGCACTGGGAACACTGCAGCCCCGCGGGGAGTCACGGATGGTAGCAGGGACCGGATCACACCCACACACCCCCCCCCCCGCAAGGGTACTGAAGGCACCGGGCAGAGCTGGGGGGCACCAGGGAGCCTCAGTCCCCAAGGACCGATACACCGGAGCCTCCCCCGCAGCAAAGGGATGGCAACGGCGCGGCCAGCACTGGCCCAGGAGCCAGCTGCGGCTGGCCCCCAGTGAGGAACCAGCGCCCAGTGTAGTCTCTCTGGCTGGCGGGGGGGTTAACGGCTACAAAAAAACGGGGGTTTGGTCCTAAACCGGCAGGGGAAGGTGTCCGCGGCGGCGGGAGGGCGGCTCAGCCGTCGTTGGCGGCCACCAGCTGTCCCATGCCCTCCCGGACGTAAACCGACTGGATCTCCTTGGTCTTGAGGCAGAAGTCGCAGGCCCAGACGGCGGAGGCCTCGGTGGTGAGCAGCCCGTAGGCGTTCTCCGTCATCCCGGTGCATTCCCGGTGGAACCACTTCTGGCAGGATGCCTCGCAGAGGATGGCGTCCTGGTCGTCGTTCACCTCGTTGCGGCAAGCTCCGCAGGGGTACACTAGCCCCGGGGGTGGCTGGTGGCCTGACCCGCCGGCCGCTTTGCCAGGGGGAGGCGGCGGGAGGCTGTTGGTCTCGGGGGTGCCGGCGGCGCGGGCAGCACTGCCAGGGGCAAAGGGGGGCTGGGCCCCATTGACGGCGGCGGCAGGGGAGCCTGAATGTGTCTCCTGGGCAAAGGTGCTGGGGGGTGGGTTCAGGGTCTTGCCCCCCTCCTCACCCCCTGGGGGGAAGCCGGGGTCGGCCCCCGGGAAGGGGCTGGCTGTGGGGGGCAGAGGGGGCACGTTCTGCCCAGGGCGCTGCAGGGGTGACTGTCCAAAGAGGTTGCCAGGTTGACCAAAACGCTGAGCCACAGCCGGCCCCCCGGGGGGGTTGAGGGCAGGCCCCGGACCCATGTCACCCCCCCGGGGTGGCTGCCCCATGGTGGGGGAGATCATGGGCCCGAAGCCCCCCACGGGCCCCTGCATGAGCTGCCCTGCGGGGGGGCTGAAGTTCTGTCCAAGGGGCTGCCCAAAGGGCTGCCCAGGGAAGCTCATGCCGCCAGGCTGGACGTAGCCGGGGTTCTGGGGGGGCATACCGAACGCTGGACCCATCTGCCCGGGGGCGAAGGGAGGGGGTGGCTGCCTCCGCAGGGGCTGGGGACCCCCGCCGTAGCCGGGGGGCACCTGTGGTGACATCCCCCCTTGAACGCGGAAGCCGCCGAAGGGGACGGGGCTGCCCAGGAAGGCGGCGGGGGCCGCCCCGGTTTTGGGGGGCCCGAAGTCATCCTCGAAGGGGTTGGAAGCCACCAGGTGATCCACCATGGGGGTGGGCGGCGGGGCGAATTCGGAGAGATGCGAGTAGGCCGGGCCCTGTGGGGAGGGGGGGAACGGCGACGGTCAGGGCTGCGGGCGGCGCCGGGACCGGGGCCGGGGCGGAGGCCCCGGCCCCGGTCCCGGCGTCGCCCGCAGCCCCCGGTCCTACCTGCGTGTTGGATTTACGACGCTTCTTCTCGGGGCTCTTCATCTGCAGCCCTGCGGGGACAACCGGGACCGCGTCAACCGAAGCCTGGCCCCGTTCACCCCCACACACACCGGCCCGGCCGCCATCACTCACCTGCCTTCCCCTGCTTCCGGCCGGGCCCGCCGGCGGCGGCGCCTCCCGCGGGGTGCGGAGGTCCCGGAGGGGGCGGCGGGGCCGGGACGCCTCCTCCTCCACCTCCTCCGCCTCCTCCCTCCAGCTTCTCCGCGTGTGGGGCCGCCATGGCCTCAGAGCCGGCCCGCCGCCATAGCCCCTCCGCCGCGCCGCCGACCGGAACCGGAAGTAGCGGCGGCGCGGAGCCAATCACCGCGCGCGGGGCGGGACGCCGGGGAGCGGGACGAACCATGTGCAACGTTCGGGCAGGGGGTCTGCGGGGGGGGGGTGGTGGTGCTGGACGGACCATTTGCAGCGCCCGCGGTGGGGGGCGGAAGGAGTGGGACGGACCATTTGCAAGGCCGGGGGGGGGGTGGTGGTGGAAGGAACCATGTGCCGATAGAGGGGACACCGACACCGCCCCGGGGCGGGAGGGGCCGTTCCCGGGTGCTCGCGCCCCCAACCGAACGGTGTGAGAATAGAGAAAAATAGAGAAATACCAACTTTAATACTAACCGCCGGTTCCTTTGGTATCGCAGGGCCCCGGGGGGCAGGGGGGGGGGAGCCGGGGCTGCGCTTTGGCTCGGGGTGGAGGGGGGGAAATACACCGTGCATGCGGGGGGGACCCTCCCGCCGCCCCCCCGCCCCGGGGCTACCGGAGCCGGCCGGGCCCCGCCGAACCCCGGTGGGGGGGGGTAGGGAGGGGGTGCAGAGGAGCAGCACGTCCCGGGAGAGGGCACGGCCGGGGATGGGGGTGCGGGGGGCTTTCAGGGGGGGGGTCTGCCCCGGCCCCCCCGGCATTGCATAGGAGCGCGGGACCCGCGGGGTAAGGCACAGAGTAACACGTCAAGTGATCGGTACAGCGGGCGCTCAGGGGAGCGCGGCCCCCTGCGGCCCCCCACGGGGGCCAGTGGGCAGGGGCCAAGGCCGGGGTGTCCGTCTGTCCATTCCCCCCCCACCACCACCACCACGCTCGGGGGCGGGGGGGCTCAGCTCTGGCAGCCCCTGCCCACACCAGGCTTTGGTAGAGCTGCTGTGCAAAGGCTGGAGCCAGGGGGGTGACAGGGGGACTTTGGCAAGAGCAGCCCCCCCCTGCCCCGCAGGCAGCCCCCCCTCAGCTGCCACCAGCTCCTTGGGGCAGAAGGGGACGGACCCCAGCCAAGTCCACGCTCAGTCCCGGGCAGAGCAGCCGGCTGAGAGTCCGAGGGCTCCCTGGGGCAGGGAGCGGGGCCGGGGGGGCCCCTGGGGCGCTCACAGTCTCCTCTCCACCGGCTGCTGCAGGCACATCTCGCTGCCGGCCGAGATGATGGGCAGGTGATTGTCCATGTGGTAGCTGATGAGGTGGCTGACGCTCTCGAAGCGGTGGTCTTTCGTCCGCACCTGGAGGGGGGGGGACACGAAAGGGACACTCAGGAGGCTGACAATGCCACCAACCTCCACGAGCTGGGCACCGACCTGGGGGGAGCTCCCCGTGCTCCCGCCCGTGCCCTCTCTGCCCCTGAACCAGCCCAGAGGAGCAGCGGGGAAGCCCCGTGCCCTGGTGGCTCTTGTGACCCCCCCACCAAACCCCCGTCCCCGGTGCTACGCGGACTCACCACTCCCTCGGGGTCGACGAGCAGCAGATGCTTGGGCTGCCCGCCCTGCAAGCCGGTCAGCACGTACTGGCCCGGGGTGGTGGTGCTCTCCCGCACCAAGAAGTCTCCGTTCACCTTCAGCAGCTTCTCGGCCTCCTTGCGGTTCATCTTCCCGTGGTACCAGGGCTCCCGTCGCAGCTGCTCCTCCATGGAGGCCACCACCTGGGCGGGGGGCAGCCCCACGGGCACAGATGGGGGGACACGCAGGGCATCTTCGAAGGGTTCTGCAGGGAGACAGGAGCGAGGGGGTCCGTGACCAACCTCACAGCCACCCCCCCAGCGCAGGCACGGCCCCGGCCACCGTCCCACTCACTCATGTCGAAGAGGTCTCTCTGGGTGCTGCCGTTGGCTGTCGCAGGGGCGGCAGCAGCCGAGGCTTGGCGTGTCTTATCCATGTTCTGCACGTTGACGTATGATGGGTCATCGAACAGGTCCGTGCGGCCGGAGGCGCCTGCCGGAGCCGGGTATTTCTCTCTCCCTGCTGCCAAGAGGACTGCGGTCAGCTGGGTTCCAGCCTGCCTTGGCCCCAACACCAGTGCTGGCCGTCGGAGCACTTGGGGACCCCAAGGAAAGCAGAGCAGGACTGGTCACATCCGTCACGTTACCTTGGGCAGGAGCGTGCTGCTTCCGAGGGTCGTAGTCCCCGCCAGACGTCTGGCCGACGGGCTGCAGGGAGATGTGGGTGATGAGCCCCCCGCTGTGCTCCCCATCCTTTCCCACTCCCCACACCCCGGGCTGCTGGAGGTGCTGGGGAGACACGTGCCACCGCTCTCGTGATGGAAGAACCCTGAACAAAGAGCCCGCGGCCTGGTCGGGGTCCCTGCACCTCCCTTGTATTGTGGAGCCTCCCCGTGAGGACGTGCCCAGGAGCCTTACCAGTGTGGCCCCCAAGTGATTGGGGGTCTGAGCAGCCCCATCCCGCAGCCGCATGTCCACAACCCCCCCGATGGGAGGCTCCTTGCCGGGGAAGTCGTTGTAGTACTGGTGATCCGGGGCCGGTTCCTCCTCTTCCTCATCCCAGGCAGAGCCATCAAAGCCTGCCATCCTGGAGGGGGACACGGCACAGGTGAGCAACCGCCAGCAGCCAGGGCTGCGTCCCCACTCCAAAACCAATCTGGGACACCTTCCCACCTTCCTCCTTCCCTTACCTGTCGTGGGGTGTCACCAGCTTGGGGGGGTTCTTCAGGTACTGCTTGAACCGCAGCTCGAAGGCCTGCCCGATGGTGCTGATCACGTCCTGCGCCAAGCCCTCGGGGCACTCCAGGATATGGCAGGCTGGGGAGGGAATGGCGGGATAGCAACGGGGAACCAACGTTAAGCTCCCCACCCCTCCAGCCTGCCCTGTGCACCCCAGAGCTTCCCTTCGGGGGGCTCCAGTCCCTCCCCACCCTGCTGAGCTGCGCCTAAACACCCATGAAACGGGGCTCTGGCACTTAGGACCCTCGGCCGCATCCTCACCTCTCTGATTGACGGGGTCTTTGGCAACGTAAGCGACGTACTCGGCTGTGTCCTGCGGGCGAGACACTGGCGATGAGAGGAGGCTGCTGGGGAGGGGGCAGGAGGGGCACCGATGGCGAGCACGGGGCAAGGCAGACGTGGACAGGGACACCGCGTACTCACCGGGTCTCCTCCGGAAGCGAAGGAGATGGACTGCATGTGGTGGTTGGCAATGATCTGCAAGGCAGAGAGTTTGTCGGGCGCAGCCAGGAGCTCCTCGGCACCTCCTGCTTGCCACATTCCTCCCGGGGCTGGCCCATGATGGGGGCTTACAAGACCCTGGAGCCCTGGTTATGAGTCACAGGCCACCGGGCAAAGGGCTGGGACACCAGCGGGGCCACTGAGAGTGGGGTCAAAACCAGGAGACCTGGGTCTCGCACTCCCCAGGACGGATCCTGCAAAGCATGCGGGATGTTGCTCCGACTCCTTCAGCCCCGGGGACCACGGGCAGGTGGGCACTCAGCAGGTCACGTAACCCACCCAGACATCCCCGAGGAAGGCTGGGGACATCCCTTGCCCCAGCAGGACCCAAAGGTGGGGTGACACGAGGATTCCTGCTCATCTGAAGCCATCCCCCCGGCTCCCCGCTCTCACCTGCTTGCAGTCAGAAGCCATGAGGTTGAGGCTGCTGGTGGAGATGGTCAGGGTGATGGGCATGCCGGCGAACTTCAGGTTGCTCTTGCCCAGGATGGAGTTCAGGGAGCGGCCGCAGGGCTAGGGGCAACAGCAGCATGGGGAAGGTGGTCCTTGGGCCAGACACAGCCCCGCTGTGGGGGGACGGGGCACGTCCTGCTGCCCTCCACAGTGGAGACGAGCCCCTCGTCCTCCCCAGCGCTCCCGCCGAGCTCCGCTGGCCCGAGCTGCGGTGCGGACATCAGCGTCCCAGGCTGCCCAGCCCGGGCATGGCCAGCTGGGCTGGAGTCCGGCCCTCGGCCCCGTGCCCAGCACGCTCCCCCCCGGCAGCTCCCCAGCCCGGCCTCACCTTCCTCCTCCGCACGGCTCCCTTGGCACCGGGCACGGCCTCGCACACCAGCCCAATGGCCTCCCTGCGGGGAGCACAGCGCCACGTCAGTCCCACCCCGTTCCCCCGTCACCCCCCAACAACGGCACCGAGGACGCGGGGACCAGCGCAGAAGGGACAGGGTGACAAACAGGAAGCCCTCGGGCAGCGCCAGCTGGAGGATCTTCAAGCGGGGCAAGCGCGCTGGCATTAACGTTTGAAGGGGCTGCAGGCAGCCTGACACCACCCCCCCCCCCCCACCACCACCAAAAGCCCCATGTGCCACCAGGGGCTTGTGTGGGGCTCGGACCCCCACCCCAAAAAGCAGCAGCCCCCGGGGAGGGGCAGAGCTCACCTGGTGACCTGGGTCCTGGTGTTGAAATCCAAAGCCCTCATGGACTGGAGGACCTCCACGCAGCCCATGTACTGGGGAGAGAGCAGGGTCAGCCCGGCTGGCCCCAGGGTTTGCTCCCCACCCCGCTGAGGAGGGGGCCGGGGCCCTGAGCCCCCCAGCTCCGCAGCAGCGACCTCTCCAGGAATCCCAGTGCCCACCTGCCACCCCCAAGGAGCATGCCAGGAAGTCCCCAAATCCCCACCGTGACCCCACCCCCAAGTCCCCAGCACTCACCCGGACGTGGTAGGAGACCCCGGGGCCCATGACCTTGTCATCGGGGTGCAGCCAGCCACGGGTGGGCTTATTGACGAAGCTGCCGTGGCGGGTCCATTCGTCACCCCCCAGCTGGCCACCTTCCACCCGCGTCTTCTTCCCTCCCTTGTTCATATCCTGGGAACAGACAGTGACAGGTCCTGCTGAATCGGAGCCGGCAGCTCCCCCCGGCGCTGATGCCACCGTCCCGGCAGGGCCGGGGTCCCCTGGGCTGCCGCCAGCCGAGGAGCCCCGCAGGCTGAGCAGGTTGGCGGGGTTCGAGAGCTTCAGGTTGGCCATTTTGGGGAAGAAGGAGCAGAGGGTGGTGGGGCTGTCCTCCGACTCGGGGGAGAGCTCCCCGAGAGGCGCCGCGGGGCTGAGGGAGGAGGAGGACAGGGAGCCAGGCAGAGACTGGGTGCCTGCGAGGGACTCCACCGGGGAGGCCGGGACCCCCAGGCCCCCCACCACCTCCTCCAGGGAGGAGACGGACTCGTTCCGCAGGTGGCTGTATTTGCTCTTCTGCAGGAGATCCATGCCGGAGAGAGGCGAGAAGGGCCGGGGCCGGCCCGGCCCGCACAGCTCCGGGGTGGAGGCAGCCGGCCGGGTCTCACGGGGGCCCCATGGAGAATCCGAGCGCCTGCAGCCGCCGGGAAACCCCCCCCAAGCACAAGCCTCGGCCGAGTTCCGTGCCAGGCCCGTGCCCGCCCGGCATGGCTGGCAGGGAGAGCCGGCCCCGGGACGCCAGGCAGCAGGTCCGGGGGCTGCCCGGCTCCGTGCCGTCGCAGCCGATCGATCCCGATCGGCGTCAGCAAGGATGTGCAGATCCGGGCAGACAGAGAGCGACCCCCTGCTCCCGCCGCGGTGGGGAGGAAACGGGGCTGCGGCTACGCCCCGGGGAGCTGCCGGTGCGGGGACGGGGGCTCAGCGCGCTCGACCCCCAGCCTGGAGGTCCTCAAGCCCCACGGCCCGGTCCGGCACGGCTGCCCTCCGCTCCAGCCCCTGCGCTGCCCCGCTGCCGCTAGGAGGAAATCAAAAGCATGAATATTTAAAGCCCGGAGACAAGGCAGCCACAGAGCGCATCCAAGCCCAGCCCAGCCCTGCTCCAAGCACCGTCCAGGAGCGAACAAGGTCCTTCTGTGGCCGCCAGCGCTACGCAGCCCACGTGCCGGCGGTGGGCAGCCGCCGTTGGCTCCCCGGGCTCTGCCGGGGGGAGCGGCGCCCAAAGCTGGGGGGGCCGCGATGCTGAGATGCCGCCAGCACTCGCAGCTGCCTGGGATGCAGAGACATCCAGTCCTTTGAGAGAGCGGCTCTGGGTGCGGATCTCGCCCGAAGGAACAGGAGGATGCCCGGGAGCGGGATACAGGTGGGTTGTCCGCGGGGCGAAGGAGGGCTCAGCGCAGGCTCCCGGCTGCAGCGAGGAGCCGGCAGGAGAAGCGGCTGCTGCTAATTGCTGCTGCTTCCCGCATCCCGGATGGCGCTGAGCGGCGGCTCCTCCCGGGAGAAGGAGCAGAAGGGGCTGCCGCTACCGGGAAGGGCCGTGCTGACTCACGGGCGGCGGGGCAGGCTCTGCCCGCGGCGGGGGCTGCGTGCGGGCTGGGGCGCAGCGCAGGAGGGGCTCCCAGCGAGGGGTGGGGACCCAGCGCGGATCTGGAGCAGAAAAAATCAAGGTCACAGGCGGAGCTAGCGGGAGCATGCGGCGAGAGCACGCCGGGGGGCGAACCTCGGCCTCAGGGAGCCTGGCAGAGCCCCCGCAGGCAGGTCGGGGGTGTCAGGGGCAAGTCTCCCCCACTCTCCCGTCCTCGACACACTGGCACGCCAGCGGGACCGCAGGCCAGACCCACCGCAACGCACCGCCCGCACCCACGCCACTCTCCATGGCCTCATCCGCACCAGCCTCCACGGGAGGCAAAAGCTCTCCCCCCCGCCATCCACTTCCCGTGGGTTGAAGTAGGGGTTTTGGGCAGCCCCACGGCACCCAACCCCTCTGACCCACCATGGGCCAGGGCCTTCCTGGCCACCAGGCCCTCCGCAAAACCAGCCACCGTGCCAAAACTGGGTAAATCCAGCCCAAGGGAAATGCTCTCCCTGCTTGGACCCGCCGCAGGGCACTGCTCAGCACGGGCGGCTGCCTGCCCTGCTTCCCAACTGCTGGCATGCTGCCACAGGGACAGGGAAATGGAAGCCAGGACGGAGCTGGAAATAGCCTCTTGCACGGCGCGAGGGGCTGTGGCTCACAACAGCGGGTCCGTCACCCGCCTCCTCCCAGCACCGGCGCATCGCCTCGGCCGCACACACCGCCTCCGCGAGCATCAGCCCCCACCTCAGCCGACGACGGCAGCGGCGGCGGCGATCCCACAGGCGCAGAGAGCCCACACCAGCCGTCCCGTGACGCTCTCGTCCCCGCCGGGGGCCCCCGGCCGCTCGGCGCTGTGACCTTCCCGTGGCCGGCAGTGCCACTGCTCTAAAGAAAAGCAGGAAGCCCGGGGCCAGGGAGCCAGGAAGCCGCCAGCCCGGCGAGGGGCCAGCCGCAGCCCCCAGCTGCCGGGGGGAGCCCAGCTGGGCGGCGTCGAAGGGGCGCGGGGCAGTGGGGTTTGCCCATGAGGGCCCGGCCGGCTGGCGGACATGGGGCTGCGGGTCCCCTGGCATGGAAGCACGGGCTCCATGAGCCCCGACGCTTCCCCAGGCCCCTGCCGGGGTAAGAGCAGGAGGGAACTGAGCAGGGGCAGGGGGGTCTCCTCGGCCCCTTCCCACCACCCCAGGTCCTGGCTGTCACCCAGACAGGCGACAGGGCTCGGAGCAGCCGTCCCCGACACGCACTGAGGGGCTGGCGCGCCCCAGGAGCCGCAGCGTCCTGCTCACACAGACCTCTGCTTTTATAAGATGGAATAATTTCTGATTTTATCAGAATCCTCTGAGGCCAGCCAGCCCACATCACCTCACCAGCCTGCACCAGCTGGGGACAAGACATATCGTCACTCCCAGTTCTCAGAGACCAGAGGTGCCACCATTGCAGCCCCCCCAACCCCAGAGCCCCCCCCCAGAGTATCCGAGACTCCTTCCCAGGGGGCTTGGAGTGCAGAAGGCAAACTGAGACACTTGCAGAGCCGCAGAACAGCCCTGCCTGAACAGGCAGCCCTTGAGCCCGATCCAGCAGGCAGACAGGGCAGCAGCGAGCTCCTGCCCCTGCAGCGGAGGACGAGCGGAGCAGCCAGAACAACCGCCCCCGAGGAGCTCCTCCCGGCCCAGCCGCTCCCCGCACCCCAGCAGCAAGGAGAGGTGCCGGATCCGCCGGATCCTCCCTGCGTGCAGGAGAGGCAGAGGGACGCGGGCTTCTTTTGGGCGCCTGGGGCTGGGACTTCACACACAGCCCGGGGCGAGGAAGAGGAGCGGAGAGGGGACGCTTGGGGCCCTGCTACCAGGCCAGCGCCTGACATCCTCCCAGGAAACACAAACTGGGAGCTGAGTCAGAGACCTGGAACACGCCAGTGGTTTGGCAAGAAACCGAGCAGGCAGCCGGACGCTGCCGCACGTACACACGCCTGGTCCGGGGCAGGAGACCCCCTCGGTCCCACAGCAGCTGCAGTGGAGCCGCCCCCAAGCCTCCAGGGCAGGGGGGAAGCAAAGAAAAACACTCAAATCTAACCAACAGCTGTTTTTTCCCCCAAACGTCTTGACAGCATCTACACATTCCTGTGTGCAACCTCTCTGCTGCTCAGAAGAGGGGCCTGGAGATGCCAGTGGAGACCTGGGGAGGAGGCCGGGGCCCTGCCAGCGGGGAGAGCGGGGAGGCAGGATCCACCACCGAAGCCACTTAGCCCTCCACCGAATCCTTACCACATACTCCATCGCCGGCGGAGGGCAGGGCAGGCCCCGGGCAGGGAACAGAAACGCACAGCCCCTCTCGTCTGGCACTCCGACCTGCGGTTCGGGGACAAACAGGGAGTTAGCCAGCCCTGCCCCGGCCCACCGAGGCGGTGGCCCTGGCACCAAGAGGCAGACCCTGCTCTTCTTCGCTGACTGCAGGCAGACGGGGCCGTAGCAGCAGCACAACGTACTGCCGACGCGTTAGGCGCAAGAGCCAGGGAAGCCTCCTGCTTCCCATCCGAGGGAGGATGGAGCTGGGATGCGCTGGGGCAGGAACGTGAGACTGAACCTGGCTCTGCTCAGGCCTCACCAAACGGCGTTGGGGGCTGAGGGTCACTCTGTGACCTGAGACAAGCGTCAGAGCCGATCCCTGCCTGGCCCCAAAACCAGTGCTGAGAGGCCACACGCAAGGCTGGGGGGAGAGCAGAGGCAGCCCAGGGGGGCAGAGCTGCCCCCTCCTGCCACCCCCTCAGCTGGCACCTCGCCGCAAAAGGACGTGCAGAGCCCCCGCGTCTGCGGTCCCCTCCTTCCCAGGAGGGCAGTGAAGAAGGGAGTCATGGAAAGAGGCTACGAGAGGGAAGCCAGGAGGGGCAGGAAGCTCTGCGAGGGGAAAACAAGGCAAGCGAAGCAAAAGCAGCTCCGGAGACACTGCCCTTCCCGCTCCCACCCCCACACCGATGCGGTCAAGGCCAGGCGAGCAGCGCAGGGCAGCAAACATGATTTACTTCCTTGCAGCAATCGTGCCCTTATCTGGGGCCTGCAAAGGCAGCGCCGGAGCCCAGGCGGGCACTAACACAATTAGTTCGGGAGGCAGCGAGATAAGAAGGGCTCGGTTTGGCAAGCGCAGCGGCGCAGACTGGCCCCAGGCAGGGCCCAGCAGCACCACGCCAGGTCACTCACTGCCGAGCAAAGGTGGCCACAAGGCCCTTTGGATGCTGGGGCCGAGGTTGGCGACAGGGAAGGAGGATTGGGACCCCGACCCGGGGTGCTCAGCCTCACTGAAGCCTCCTTGGGGCCCGGTTGTGTCCCCCCTGAGGGGATGCTGCCCCACACAGCTCCAGGGGGCACAGGCAGCCCAGCCACTGTACTCCCACACCAAAGGGCTATGGGTGGATCCTCAGACCCTGCTCGGCTGGGGAGAGACAGTGTCTTTGACCCCCCGGAACAGGACGAGGCCAGGGCGGCCCTGGCAAGCGCCGCAAGAGCTGCCCTTTGGCCACAGGCCTCTGCAGCGGGCAGGGCCCTGGTCACACTTCCTCACACCCCACGTCTGGGGTCTCCCAGCAAGGGGGTGACCCCGTGGGAGAGATTCAAGCGGAGAATTGATAGCCTGCGATGGATGGACACACCACACTGCTGGGAGGGGCGAGGCAAAGGCTGGCGAGGGGGAATATCTAGCCCTGGGCACAACAGCCAGGTCTGCTCCGGCCACTCGCCCCCTGCCACCCTCAGAAGCCTGAAAGCGCAGGCAGGGCTGGATACTGGAGTGCAGGAGGGCCCAGGCACTGCAGAGGCCAAGGACACCTCCAAACCCAGCCGGTGCCCTGTGCCCGCTGCGGGCGACGCCAGTCTGGGGGTTTCCCTAGGCCTGACAGCGCCCCTCGAGCCGGTCTCCCTCCCGCGGCCCCGAGCACGGGGAGGCAGCAGCAATGCAAACCGGAGCCCAGTGAGTGGCCCCGGGCACGCACAGTGAGGCGGGGGAACCAGGGCACCGATGTCACCCCAAGACCTGGAGACAACCGAGGGGCTGGCAGAGCCCGGCCCCGGCCGGGCCGCCCCGGGGAGGGGGCCAGGCCCGTGCCCCCCGCCGGGCAGCAGGGAAGGGCGGCCAGGCCCCGCAGCACCGAGGGAAGCAGTACCGGGCCTCGGGGACGGCTGCGGCAGGACCCCCAGTCGCCTCAACGGAAGACAGCGGCGGCGGGCGGGGAGGACTCAGCACCGGCGCCGAGGGGCCGGGCCTGGCCCGCCCCGGCAGCCCAGGACCCCGCGGGGCGCCGGCCGCTCCCACGGGGCTACACTAGGCCGCTGCACGACCCCGCCGCGGCCCCCGGGCGCGGCCCCCCCGCCCCGGGCCGGCCCGCGCGCTCACCGGGGCACCATGGGTCTCGCGCCGTTCGTCCTCCGGTCCCGGCGGCCGCACCGCCCGCCCTCCCCCCGCCGCGCCGCCACTCACTTCCGGCCCACGCCCTCCAGCGCGGCCTCACCGCGCCCCCGTCACGTGACGCGCGGGCCAATAGCGAGCCGCGCCCGACCCGCGGGTAGCGGCGCCGCCGTCGCGCCCCGCCCCGCCAGCCCCGCCCAATGGGAGCCCGCCCCGCCCCCTGACGCGCGGCCCGCACGGCGGCGCGGCCCAATGGGCGCGCGGGGCGGCGGCGTTTGAAAGCGCTGTGAGGGGTGGGGGCGCCAACGGCCCCGCTGAGGCGAGGGGTGCGCGGGGGCTGCCGGGAAGGGGGCGGACCGGCGGCAATGGCGCACAAGCAGATCTATTACTCGGACAAGTACGACGACGAGGAGTTCGAGTACCGGTGAGTGTCCCCTTAACGGCTCCCGGGCGAGGGGTGTCCCGGTAACGGCTCCTGGGCGAGGTGGGAGTGGGGTTGGGAAGTCCTGGTAACGGATCCCTGGGGGTTGGGAAGGGGGTTGTCCCGGTAACGGCTCCCTGTGGGGGGTGGGGTGTCCCGGTAACGCCTTCCTGAGGGGCGGGAAGGGGGTTGTCCCGGTAAGGGATTCCTGGGTGGGGGGGTTGTCCCGGTAACGGATCCCTAGGGGGCGGCCTGTCCCACTCACGGTTCCCCGGGGGGGTGGGGGGGGCCGCCATTAACGGCTCGCTGGAGGAGGGGGGGCAGTCACGGCTCCCCGGTGGGGTGGGAGCGGGGTTATCCCGGTAACGGTTCCCCAGTGGATGGCAGGCGGGGTGGGGTGTGTGTCTCGGTACCGGGGTAGGGGGCAGGTCCCGTTAACAGCTCCACGGGGTGGTGGGGGGGGGGGGGGGGGGGGTCCTCCAGCCGGGGGGGTGCCGGGGCTGCCGGTCCCGGTGCCGGTCCCGGCTGAGTTGGGGCCGCAGGCACGTGGTGCTGCCCAAGGACCTGGCCCGGCTGGTGCCCCGCACCCACCTGCTCTCCGAGACTGAGTGGCGGAACCTGGGGGTGCAGCAGAGCCAGGGCTGGGTGCACTACATGGTGCACGAGCCAGGTGAGGGGGGGGGCGGGACCGGGACCCCCCCAGCGACCCCACATTCCCCAGGATCCCCCGGGACCCCCCAGGACCCCCGCAGCCACCCCACATCTCACTGGGATCCCCCCTGGCACCCCACAGCCACCCTACAGCCCCCCGTGATCCCCTCCCGGCACCCCTACAGCGACCCCCCCATCCCCCTAGGAGCCCCCCGGGATCCCCCCCTGGGACCCCCGCAGCCACCCTACAGCAACCCCCCATCCCCCCGGGATCCCCCCTGGGAACCCCCCCTGCCACCCCACAGCCCCCCGGGATCCTCCCTGCCCCCCTGGGGACCCCCACAGCCACCCCACTTCCCCCCAGGATCTCCCTTGGGACCCCCCCGGGATCCTCCCTGCCTCCCTGGGACCTCCACAGCCACCCCACATCCCCCCTGACAGCCTCCCAACCCCATGTGCCCTATATCCTCCCCCCTGAGCCCCACATCTCACCCCACATCCCCCCCCGAGCCATGCCCCCCGCCTGAACCCCATGCCCCTTCTGTGTCCCCCTGAGCTCCACATCTTCCCCCCCTGTCCCCACCATGGAGCCCCCCATCCTCTTCCGAGCCCCACATGCCACCTCATCCCTCTAAAACCCCACCCCTGCGTCGTCCCCACCAACCCCCTGAGCCCCATGTCCTGCCCCAACCCCGCTGAGCCCCCATGCCACTTCACCCCTCCTAGGGCCCCCCCCATGTCTCTCCATCCCCCCCCAACCTCCCCATGAACCTCCTCCGAGCCCTGTAATCCTCCAAGCCCCATGTTCTCCCCGGGGACCCACATCCCCTTTCTCCCGTGTGTCCCCCCGGTCCCTCGGAGTCCCACATCTTCCGCACCCCCCCCTCCCCAGAGCCCCACATCCTGCTCTTCCGCCGCCCGCGGCCCAAGAAACCGGAGAAGTGACATGATCGGCCCCGCCCCGCCGGGACAGCGCCCGCCGCTGCCTCGCCGTCCCCGGCGGGGGTTTGCCCCCGGTACCGGGGGGCCTTTCCCGCCTTGAGCTTCAATAAAAGGATGTTCAGGAGCTGTTGTGTGCCGTGCGGGGGGGGGTGGGGGGAGGGGGGTGGGCACCGGGGCTCGCTCCCGGTGTCTGCGAGCATCCTGCCTGGGCACTGTGGGTTTGCTCCCGGGGACCGGGAGCATGGGAGGGCTTCCCCGGGGCTGGGGGGGCTTCCGGTGCCTGGGAGGGGATTGAGGGGGGGGGTCCCGGTGCCTCCGGGCATCGCGGGGGGGGGGGGGGGGGGGGCGGGGAGCCGAAGCTCCCGGTAGGGGCACGTGGCCCCGCCCCCTGCCGGCCGGGCGGACCCACGGCCACCGAAGGGGGAGCGGGCCCTGCCCCCGCCCGCTGCGATGGTTCCGTCCACGCAGGTCCCGCCTCCCGGCCAATCCGCGTCGGCAGCGCCTCTTGACGGGCACGCAGCCCGGCCAATGAGGGCGTGGGGCGGTGCCGCGGCCCGTCGGGGCGGCCGGGCCGATGTGGGGGGTGCTGAGAGCAGGCCGGGCCCTGCGCGTCGCCGTCCGCTGCATGGCGGCCTCCGGCCCCGCGGCGGCCCGGGTCTCCCCCGCCACCGCCGGCATCATCGTCATCGGCGACGAGATCCTCAAGGTGCGGGCGGGGGCGGGAGGGCCGGGGCCTGCTGCGTGGGTCGGGGCCGGGCGGGCCCGAGGCCCCCCTCTCTTACGCGTGTCCCCGTGTCCCCAGGGCCACACGCAGGACACGAACTCCTTCTTCATGTGCCGGCGGCTGCGGGCCCTGGGCGTGAGGGTGGCCCGGATCTCCGTGGTGCCTGATGAGGTGGAGGCCATCGCCAGCGAGGTGGCCGCTTTCGCCGCCCGCTTCACCTACGTGCTGACCTCGGGGGGCATCGGCCCCACGCACGATGATGTCACCTTCGAGGCGGTGGCCAGGGCTTTTGGGGAGAAGGTTGCCCCCCACCCCGAACTGGTGGCCCTGGTGCACAAGTTCTTTGGCAAGACGGAGGCGCAGTGCCCCGAGATGAAGCTGGCTCGCATCCCCGAGTCCTCCCGCCTCAACTACGGCACCGACGGGCGCACGGGCGGCACCTTCAAGTACCCGCTGGTCAGCGTGCGCAACGTCTACATCTTCCCTGGCATCCCGGCGCTGATGGAGCGTGCCCTGGACGGCCTTGCCCACCTCTTCCGCAGTGAGCAGACCCGCTTCCACTCCCGTGCCATCTATGTGGCGGCCGATGAGATCCTCATCACGCCTGTGCTGGACCAGGCCGACGCCACCTTCCAGGGCCGTGTCAGTTTGGGTTCCTACCCGGACTGGGCCAGCAACTACTACCGTGTGAAGCTGACGCTGGACTCGGAATCGGAGCAGGACCTGGAGGAAGCCTACTGCTTCTTGATGGAAAAGCTGCCACTGGGCGTTGTTGTGCCGTTGGTGACGGACTGCGTCTCGCCAGCGGCTGCGGAGGTTTATGGCCTGGCTGAGTCAGGTACACAGAAGCGCTGCTGTAACACAGCTCGGTGCCTCTGCGCTGCTCCTGCGCAGACCCCTGCGGCCCAGCAGGGCCGGGGCACTGGGGAGACCGGCCTGGGAGCAGAATGTGCCTGTTCTGGTGTGGTGGGGCGCTTGAGGGGTGCTGAAGCTTCACTGGTGCTGCAGCTGCAGTGGGCTTCGTCCCACACAGGTGGGAGTGCGACCCATAACCCCAGCTGGGGCCAGCCAGTGCAGGTCCCAGAGAGCGCAGTGTGCCTTAGGGGGAGCAGTGTTGCGGTTCCCCAGTGCAGGCAGGAACCTGGTCCCATCCGTGGCACAGAACTCCGGGTTGCGCAAGCTCCTGGCTCCAGGCCGTGATGCCGGCAGTGTGTGTCTGGAGACAAGTCTTGTCTCCATGGTGTGTCTGGAGACAAATCATGCCCGGAGGGCAAGGTGCCACAGGCCCTGGGGTAGCACTGGGGCAACGTGGCCTCCGGGCAGGCGCCGACCATCCCTTCCCGGCAGGCTCAGCCCTGGGGCAGAAGGTGGCAGCAGCACTGCGGACCATCGAGGAGGCTTTGGACCAGTACAGCCTGGCCCAGCTCTGCGTGGGCTTCAACGGGGGCAAGGACTGCACGGCCCTGCTGCACCTCGTCCACGCCGCCGTGGAGAGGTACCCGGCCACGGGGCTCTGCCGGCCTGGCCTGGGGCAGGGGTGAGGGGGTCCCATGGGCCCCGGTTGTGGCTCCGGGACTCTCCCCTGCCCCGCTCTGGGGAAAAGAGCGGATTCTTGGGGCCCAGTTCGTAGGGAGTGGGGGGCTGCTCTGCCTCCGGTTGCTGTCTGCTGGATCCCAGCTGCGACGGGTCTCTCCCCAGGCGGTACCCGATGAGGCAGGAGAAGCTGCAGGTGCTCTACATCCGCATCGTGTCCCCCTTCCCCGAAATGGAGCAGTTCATCCAGGCGACTGTCCAGAGGTATGGGGCAGAGGGGGGTGGGCTGCCGGGCAGGAGGGTGAGCAGTGTCTCCCGCAGCCCGGCAGGCAGCTGCCCGTCCTGCCTGCACCAGGTACAAGATCCAGCTCTGCACAGTGGAGGGCTCCATCCGGGAGGCCTTGGCCCACCTGAAGGAGCAGCAGCCGCAGCTGGAGGCTGTCCTGATGGGGACGCGGCGGACAGACCCCTACTCCCGCACCCTGATGCCCATGTGCATGACTGACCCCGACTGGCCCCCGTACATGCGGGTGAACCCCTTGCTGGTACGTGGCCTCCACCTGCGCGGCGGATGAGGCTCATCCCAACGGGGGACTGAGTGTGGCAGGTTAAATGCCAGGGCTGGAAGCCAGCACGAATCCACCCCCATCCCAGAGGGCTTCCCTCCCAATTCCCCCTCTCCTCAGAGCATCTCCTGCCCTGTTGTGCGGTCGTGGGTGCCCCTCGCTGCAGCCAAGCTGCCTGGTGCTGTCAGGCAGGGCTCGCTCCTGCCCGCCGGGGGCTTTTCCTGGGTTTGGGGAGGTGCTGGGAGGGACAGGGTGCTCTGGGGACCCGCTGGCTCTCCCGTGTGCTCTTGGAGGGGGGGGTGGCTGACTTCCCTGGGGGCGAGGGGGCAGCCTGCCCGCCTCTGTGGCAATCCCTGCCCAATTCTGCCTGCAGGACTGGACCTACCGGGACATCTGGGAGTTTCTGCGCAAGCTCTACGTGCCCTACTGCGTCCTCTATGACAAGGGGTGAGTGTCTGGTGCTGCCCTCCCTGCTCGGCACGGCCGATGCCCCTGGGCACAGCCTTGCAGCCGCCTTCTCCCTCCGCAGCTACACCTCCCTGGGGAGCATGGCCAACACGCTGAAGAACCCAGCGCTGCGCTACACTGACACCCGGGGCCGGGAGAGCTACCGGCCTGCCTACGAGCTGGAAAATGAGGAAGATGAGCGCACCTCCCGCCAGTGAAGGCCCGTGGACCGCACTCGGAGAGGCTCTGCTGGGACGCTGCCGGCAGCTGGCTCCCCCACGGACACCCCTGGCACTGCTGGGGATGACACTGAATAAACCTGCTGCCTGCCAGCGCTGAATAAACCTGCTGCGCTCAGCCCGTGGTCTGCATCGTGCTCGCGCTTGGCCGTGCTGGTCACTTCGAGCCCCGCGGGGCTCTGGCGGGGGCAGGACGGGGGTGAGGCCAGCTCTGCCTGAACAAAAGTGTCCCCGGGCAGTGCCCGCTCCCCGTGTCCGCTATTGTGGAAGCTTTTGAAGCGCAGAGAATGGAGCTTGTTCCAGCGTTTACCGGGGACCCGTGTGTCGGTGCGGCTGCCTCCCCCTGTCAGACCCTGCTGATCCCTCGGCCATGCGCCTCCACCGGGCTGCGGCGTCCCGTCCGCCGGGCACTCGGAGGCGAATGGCACGCGTGGTGGCACTGCCGGCACCCGCCGAGACCTCCCTGGGGCTGCGCCTGGGCTCCTGGCTGCTGCGGCTGCTGCGGGAGTGCGTCTACCTCCTGCTCTGCAGCTGGTGCATCCGTGAGTTGTTGGACTAGACAAAGCACCCCCCCCCCGATGCCGTGGGACCCCCGGCACCCCCTGCCCGCCCCTGCGCCATGGGTGAGTGCCCTGCCCTCCGCTGCCTGCTCCGCTCGGTGCCTGGGGGGTGTTTGAGGCCCCACCGTGGGGCTCTTGGGGGAGGGGGGGTGAGCGGGGCCCAGCCGTAGTGCTCCTGGGGGTGACAAGGGCCTGGCCATGGTGCCTGGGGGGTGATGGGGGCCCCGCCGTGGTGCTCTTGGGGGGTGTTTGGGGCCTGGCGATGGTGCTCCTGGGGGGCGACAGGGTGGTGGGGCTTGGGGGGTAGTGGGAGCCTGGCCATGGTGCTCCTGGGGGGTGACAACGGCCCGGCTGTGGTGCTTGGGTGGTGATGGGGGCTTGGCCGTGGTGCTCCTGGGGGGTGATGGGGTGCAGCCGTGGTGCCGGTGAGGGGGTCCTCACCCCCCGTGCCTCTCTCCCCTCCCCAGCACTGCTCGTCGCCCCGTGCCGTGGGAGCTGACGGACCCCCAGCGCTGGGACCCCCGCTCCAGCCTGCGCTCCCCCTGATGAGAGACCCCAATAAACCTCCGCAGCACCTGACCGGCTGGGTGTGTTTGGGGTGGGGGTGGGGGGGTGTCTGGGAGCGCAGCCCCCCCCCCCCCCAAAAAACAGCCACCCCTCACCCTGGGTGGGATCTGGGCACCTACACGTCGCCTCTGCCTGGGGCCGAGGGTCCCCAGGCCCCTGGGGGCTGCGGGGCCGTGGCTGTGCCAGCCCCTCCGCCGGGTTTATCCCTGCCCGTGACTCAGACCCTTGTTTAAAAAGCGTCTCCGCTTGTCCCTGCTCCAGGCCGTTTCCTGCCCCGGCCCCGCGCGCCTGGCCGGCACCGGCGCTGCCAAGAGCCGGCGGGAAGCAGCCAGAGCAAAATGTCCCCAAAGGGCCCAGCCTGGCTGGACCTGCGGCAAAGGTCACGGCCGGTGGGACGTGCGGGGCACCGGGACCCTGCCGTGGGGACGGCTGCGGGTCCCCCAGCGGGCTGAGCCCCGCCGTGCCCCGGTGGCGCCGGTGCCAGGCCCCGGCGTGGGGGCTGCCCGCAGCCCTGTCCCCGGCGCAGGGGAAGCTCCGTGTGTCCCGGCTGCAGTGGCAGCGCCTGGCGCCAGCGCGGCCTCCCTTATCTCGGCAGGAAGTTGGGAGCAGGAAGCGCGGCCCGGCGCGGGATAAGGGTCCCGTTTACATTAGCTGCTTTGTTGTGGAGCCTGCTCCCACCCTCGCCCAGCGCCTGCGGGGGGGCCCTGGCCGCAGGGAGGGCTGGGGGGCGGTGGGGACCCCTGCCTGGGGTGCCAGGAGGGGCTCAGGTGGTCCCTGCACCCCCTGCATGCTCGCAGGCAGGGATGGGGGGCTGCCAGGAGGCTGCACCCCATGGCTCCCCCTCGCCCAAGTCGGCTCCTGCGGCCGGACCCTGCCCTGCGGCCGTGCACTGGCACCGTCTGCGGTGCCGAACGGGCTGCTGGCTCTGCCCGGCTGCCCACGGAGCCGGGTGGGCTCTGGCATCACCGGGAGCGTGGCACTGGGCATCGCTGCCCACCGGAGCCCACGCGTCTGCTGCCTGCCCCGCTGTTGCCGCGTCCTGACCCCGCAGCGGCTCGGCCCGGGGGCCGGCCGGGACGGGGCAAATCAATGAATTCCCCAAACGGGGAGGTCCGGGGGAGGGGAGAGTCCGTCCCGGCACAGGAAAAGGTCCTGGCGGCGGCGCGCGGCGGGCAGAGTGGTGCCGGCCGCCCTGAGAGCGCAGCCCCGGCTCCTCGCACCCAGCTCCGCTGCCCGCCGTGAGTGAGACCCCCCCCCCCCTTCCCCGGGGACCCCTCGCCCAGCCCCACACCGGGGGGTGACAGGGGTGGGGTGGGTGCTGCGGGCGGGGGGTGCGGAGCCCCCTGCCCTCGCCGTCTGGGCACGGGCAGCTTCCCCTCCACGGGGAGTTGGTTTTGGGGTCAGGTCCCCGCACGACCTTGGGGACACCCGTCCCCCTGGGAGCAGCGCTGCATCCTCGCGCATCTGTGGGGACAGGCAGCGACGCCGGGGACTGGTGGCCACGGGCAGCGGCAAACCCGGGCAGGGTGGCCTTGCCGGGGCCGCGGTGGGGAAGGGAACAGCAGTGTGGGAGGATTCACCGCGTCCCCACCGGGGTTCCCTGCGGCGGCGGGGGGTGACACCTGTCCCCGTCCCACAGGCTGTCCCCACCGCCGCCCCATGTTCCGCTCCCGCCGCGCCGGGCTGGTGAGGCGGCTGTGGCGGCAACGCTGCGCGACGGCCGGCCCCGAGGAGGGCCCCGGCGCCCTCAAACCGGCGGCGCACGCCCTCTTCAAGAAGCTGAAGGACGAGGAACTGGAGCTGCTGGTGCAGGCGGTGGAGAGCCGGGGCGCCTGGGAGTCCGGCTGCGTCTGGGCGCCGCGGGGGGCCAAGCAGGCGCTGCCCCCCCAGGTCCTGCTCTGCCGCCTCTACCGCTGGCCCGACCTGCGCCAGCCCCACGAGCTCAAGCACCTCTGTTACTGCGCCGGGGGCCGGGGGGGGCTGCGGGGACGCCGCCGCGCTCTGCTGCAACCCCCACCACTTCGGCCGCCTGGCTGCGCCCGGTGAGTGCCCCCGGCTCCACCGGAGCCCCCCCACCCCGCCCCACCTCACCCCCCCACCCTCCGATATCTGGTCCCTGGGGCCAGCTCAGGGCTCTGCGGGGCTCTGGGGGGTTCTGCGGGGGGCAGGACACACATCCCAGCCCCTCACCCCCTTCTGTCCTCCCCCAGAGACCCCCCCACCCCCCTACTCGAAGGCGTCCTGCGGTCCCTCCTGGCCGGAGGAGCCCCAGCACCCCGGCACCCAGCTCCTGGAGTTCAGCTACAACGGCGGGGACTGGCGCGGTAAGAAGGTCCCACAGGCCGGGGGGGGTGGTGGTGGTTTAAGGTAGCGCTGGCCCCCCCAGTCCTGCACCCCCCAAGCAGCTCTGCCCCCCACCCTGCTGCTCCTCAGAGCACAGCGCTGTCATCCCAACCCCCTCCCCCCCGCCCCCCCAAAAAAATAATCAGTGAGCGGAGCCGGCAGCCCCCCCACCCTGGGCAGGAGGAAAGGCTCTGGCGCAGGGTGAGGGGGTTCCTGCGGGGGGGCCCAGCCCGGGGCCCGCCCCAACCGCGGCTCCTGTTATTTTTGGCGGCGCCGGGCTCCCCGCCGGAGGAAGCGCTGCCCACAGGGACACGCACAATGTGCCTTGACGCACACAGCGCCGGCTCCGGCCTGGCTGCTGGCCACCGGGCCACTGCCCGCCGGGGCTCCACCTTCCCCTCGCCCGGGGACCCCCCTCGCCGCCGTCCCCAGGGACGGGGGACAGGGACGGGCCAGCCCTACGTGCCGGCTCGCAGCCGCTCCAGTGACTCACGCCCCGTAGCGGAGCCCGCGCTGGGACATCGGCGGGGCGCCGCGGCCGTCTGTCCGTCCGTCCGCTCCGCCACCCCCTGCGTGAACCGGGGGACGCGGAACCCCCTGTGCCCCCAACCCCTCCCCGTCCCCTCTCCCCTCGACCGCTCTGCGCCGGCGGTGACGGCTCTGCTCTCCCCCGCCAGACACCAGCATCTCGCGGAGCACCATTAAGGACGGCTGCTGGTGCAAACTGGCTTACTGGGAGCACCGGACGCGCGTGGGCCGCCTCTACGCCGTGCACGAGGTGTCGGTGAACGTCTTCGGCGAGCTGCCGCGGGGCAGCGGGTTCTGCCTGGGCCAGTTGCCCGCTGCCCACCGTAGCCGCGCCGTCCGGCGGGGCGCGCGGCAAGATCGGGCGGGGGCTGGTGCTGAGCCGGGAGCCGGGCGGCGTGTGGGCGTACAACCGCAGCGAGCACCCCATCTTCGTCAGCTCGCCCACCCTGGGCCCCCCCGGCGCCCGCGGGCTCACCGTCCTCAAGGTGCTGCCGGGCTACTCGGCGAAGGTGTTCGACTACGAGCGGGCGGGGGGGGTGGGAGGCTGGCGGCTCCCCGGCGAGGGCCCCTGCGACCCCCACAGCGTCCGCATCAGCTTCGCCAAGGGCTGGGGTCCCTGCTACTCCCGGCAGTTCATCACCTCCTGCCCGTGCTGGCTGGAGGTCCTGCTGAACCGGCCGCGCTGAGGGGCTGGGGGTGGCCGGGGGGGTGCCAGGGAGCCCCCCGAGGCGAGTGCGAGGCAGGCACGAGCTGGGGAACCCTCCTCTGCTGCCCCCCCCCAGCCCTCCAGGGCTGCGCTGCAGCGGGGCCGTCCTGGCCCAGGGGACACGCACTGGGACCCTCTGCCCAAGCCCCCTGGGGGCCCAGTGCCCCCCACGTCTGTCCCAGCACCCTGGGGGCACCCACCCCTCCCGGCCACCAGCCTCTCGCTGAGACAGGGCACTATTTAATCTTTCTTTTTTTGTTTTTTTTTTTTATTTTATTTTATTTTTTATTTTAACGGTTAAATTTATTTTAATTTATCTTATTTTTGTAAAAAAAGAAAAGCGCGATGCAGCTGCCGCCCCCCCGCGCTGTGAGTGGCCGGGGCCAGGCCGGAGGGGGGGGGCAGTCAGGGCAGGGTGTGCAGGAGCTGGGCAGGTCGGGGGCCACAGAGCAGCCCTAGGGAGGTGGGGCAGACCCCCAGCACGGCGAAGGAGGGGTGTGGGTCTGGGGGTCATGGCAGGCGTGGGGGGAACTGGAGTGAGCTGGTGCAGTGGGGGGTGTGGGGCGGGTGAGCACAGCTGGATGACTGTGGGGCAGGTTCTGGAGCAGGTGCGCACAGCTGGATGGGTGTGGGGTGGGCGAGCACAGCTGGAGTGTGGGGTAGGTGAGCACAGCTGGATGGGTGTGGGGTGGGCGAGCACAGCTGGAGTGTGGGGTAGGTGAGCACAGCTGGATGGGTGTGGGGCAGGTGAGCACAGCTGGATGGGTGTGGGGCAGGTGTGCACAGCTAGATGGGCATGGGGCAGGTTCTGGAGCAGGTGAGCACAGCTGGACAAGTGTGGGGCAGGTGAGCACAGCTGGATGGGCGTGGGGTGGGCGAGCACAGCTGGATGAGCGTGGGGCAGGTGCGCACAGCTGGATGGGTGTGGGGCAGGTGTGCACAGCTGGATGAGTGTGGGGCAGGTTCTAGGGCAAGCGAGCACAGCTGCAGTGTGGGGCAGGTGAGCACAGCTGGATGGGCGTGGGGCAGGCGAGCACAGCTGGATGAGCATGGGGCAGGTGAGCACAGCTGGATGGGCATGGGGCAGGTTCTGGAGCAGGTGAGCACAGCTGGACAAGTGTGGGGCGGGTGCGCACAGCTGGATGAGTGTGGGGCAGGTTCTAGGGCAGGCGAGCACAGCTGCAGTGTGGGGCAGGTGAGCACAGCTGGATGCGTGTGGGGCAGGTGTGCACAGCTGGGTGGGTGTGGGGCAGGTTCCGGAGCAGGTGCGCACAGCTGGATGGGTGTGGGGCAGGTGCGCACAGCTGGATGAGTGTGGGGCAGGTTCTAGGGCAGGCGAGCACAGCTGCAGTGTGGGGCAGGTGCGCACAGCTGGATGGGTGTGGGGCAGGCAAGCCCCCCCGAGCGGGTGCTGGCCCGGGCCGGCACAGCCGGGGCAGAGGTGCCCAGCGGAGCTGAGCCCGGGGCCGGGGGCCGGGGCCGGGGCCGGTGCAGGGTCTCCCGCGGCGGGTCCCGGGGCCGGGGAACCCCCGGGCCCCTCCAGCCGCTGGGGCAGCGCGGGGGGGTCCCCCCGGGCGAGCGCAGCCTTGGGGGTGCCCGGGCTGCGTCTGGTATTTGTAACCCCAATAAACGGTGCCGCCGGCACCAACCCCCCCTCTCCGTGTCCCCACGAGTGTCGGTACCGGGCCCGCGGGAAGTAGCCGGCGGGGGGGGGCTCGTGGCCCGCGGGGCTCGGCTCCGGGGACCGGCAGTGCCCTCTGCAGGCGGCCGCCGCCGGGCCGCGATGACCGCCCGGTCCTTCCTGCCACGCCGCCGGCCCGGCTGAGACGGGCCTGGGCTCCGCGGCCCCCGCCCGCCCCGCCCGGCCCCGGTCCCGGCCCCGGTCCCGCCGCGTCCCCGCGGGCAGGAGGTGAGTGGGGTCCGCGCCGTCGGGGCCGCCCCGGGGGGGAGCGGCCGGGCGGCACCGGGAGCGCCGCCGCGGGCACCGGGGGCTCCGGCGCCGATAAAGCGCAGCGGCCACGGAGAGCGGCGGTGCCGGGTGGGGGGGGGGGGGGGGGGCTCGGCGGGGGCCGTGGGTGCCGGTTTCGGGCCGGTGGGCGGCGGGGCCGGGAGCGGGTGTCAGCGGCGCGGAGGGGATTTTTTGCGGGTTTCCCCCCCCCTCCCCCCCGCCGCTGCCGCCGCCCCCGCGGGAGCCCCGAGCCCGGTGGGTCGGTGCCGGGGATGGGCGGGGGGCGGCCGGCCCGGGGAGGGGTTGGTGCAGGTGACCGGCCGGCCGGTGCGCGGGGGGGTGATGGAGGTGTGGCCGGGGGGGCGCGGGGCAGGTGGACGGAGGGACGGACGGTGGGAGGGAAGCAGAATCCGAGGCCCGGCGCGGCGGCAGGTGCCCGGTACCGGGGCCCGGCGTGCGGGGAGTGTGTGTGTGTGTGTGTTGGGGGGGGGGGGGGCGGCGCTGGAGCGGTGCCCCCCGGGCTGACATAACGTCTGCGCGGGGCGGTGTTTGCCTTGGCAGCCACCGGCGGCGGCGGCGGCGGCGGCGGCTCCTCACACTTTCCGCCAGCGCCGGGCAGCGGCCGGGCTCTGAGTCAGGAGCAGCCGGAGGGGGGGGGGGGGGGCCGGGGGAGGCCGGGGTGAGGCGAGGTGAGCCCGGGGCCGGGCCGGGCCCCGCCGCCGCCGCCGCCGCCGCTGCCTCCCGGGGGCCGGCGGCGGCCAAACAGGTTGCGCGGGGTCCCCGCCCCGCCACCTGCGGGGGGGGGCCGCTCCCGGGGGGGGCCGCTGCCGCCGCGCCCTGCCCCAGCGCCGCCGGGAACGGGGAGTGGGGGGGGCCTGCCCCGCCCCGCCGCGCCGCGCTCCCCCGGCTCTCCGTCCTTCTCCGGTTCCCGGTCCTCCATCCTCTCCGTAGCCCGTTCCCCGGGCCCGGTTCTACTTACCCACCCCCCCCTCCCCGGTGGCCGGTTCTTCATTCCCCCCTCCGTGTCCCGGTCCCCGTGCCTAGTTCTGCATTCACCACCCCCCCGGTGCCCGGTTCTCCGTGCCCTGTACTCCATCCCGCCCCCCCCCCCCCGGTGCCCCGTTCTCCATAGCCCCCGTACCGGGTGTTCCATCCGCCGCCGGCGCCTTTTCTCTATTTCCCCCCGGTGCCCGGTTCTCGGTGCCCGGTTCTCCACACCACCCCGGTGCCCGGTTCTCCGTTCCTGGTTCTCCATCCTCCCACCCCCCGGTGACTTGCTCCCCGTGCCCGCTTCTCCACACCCCCCACACACCCCCCCATGCCCGATACTCTATCCCCGCCCGGTTCTCGGCGCCCGGTTCTCCATCCCCCACTCCCCCCACCCCCCCCCCCGCCGTGCCCAGCTCTCCCGTGCCCGGTTCCCCCGCCCCGTGCCCGCGGGGCGGAGCGGAGCGGGGCGGCCCGGCCCCGGGGCTCGTCGGCCGCAGCGGGCGGGGCGCGCTCGGCGCCTGGCACCGGGCGAGGCGCCGGCGGGGCCGTACCGGACTCCCCCCCCTCCCCACCCCGCCATCCCCGGGGTCGGTCCCACGGCGGCCCCGTTAATCTCCGCCGTCCCGCGCCTCTGACTCAGCTCTTTACCCCCCCCCCTCCTCCCACCGCACCCCCCGGTCCCGGGGGGGCCCCCTCATGGCCCCCGCCCTCCCTGGGGGGGGGTGGGGCGGGGTTGATGGGCGGGCCCCCCCCACCAATGGGAGGCCGGACCGCCGGCGCGCTGCCCAATGAGCGAGGCGGGGGCGGGCGCTTCCTGGAGCCCCGGTGGCGGCGGTGGAGGGCGGGGGGGGGGGGGGGCAGCGGGGGGGGGGGTGTCGGTGGATGGATGGGGCGGGGGGGGGGCGGCAGGTGAAGGCGGAGGCGGGGCCGAGGCCCCGGGACCGGCCCCGGAGCTCGGGCGGGGCTCGCAGGTGAGCGGCGGCGGGTGGGAACGGACGGACCCCACCGACGGGGAGGGACCGACCGGGAGCGGGACCGGTACGGCGGAGGCTTTTGTAACCCGGTTGCGGTGAGTCGCGGGGATCCGGGATGCTACCGGCGGGCACGGTCGGGGCGCGGAGCACCGCCCGCTCCCGGCGCACGGAAACCGTGCGCCGGGAGCGGGCGGTGCTCCGCGCCCCGACCGTGCCCGCCCGCCCGCCGCCGGTAGGGTGGGGGGGCCACCACCCGTGGGTTGTTCCCGGTCCCCTCCGCACGGGAGCTGCGGGAAACCGGTGCCACCGGCAGGTCCCCGCCGCTTCCCGACGCTGCGCCCCCCCCCCCCCCCCCCCCCCCACCGGTGACAAGGTGCCGGTAGAGGTGGGAGCGGAGGGTGGGTGTCCCCCGTGTCCCGGCATGCTGTGCCCACGCCGGTGACCCGCCGGGCCTGGCCCGCTGGCGGCGGGCGGCTGCTTGCCGTTGACAAGGGGTTGCCCACTGGGCCCGGTGGCTTGGTGGCACCCGCCGAACACCGGTGGACTCTGCCCCGCGCGCACCCAGCCCTGCTGTACCTGTCCCCCCCCCCTGGCTGGCTGCCCCCAGCCGGCTGTTTGCCCGGGGCGGGGTGCGGTATTTACCCTCCCGCCGCGGCCCGCGCCAGAGAAGAGAGCTGCCGTCTTGCGCCGTGGCCGCGCTTGACCCGAGGCCGCTTTCGCCGGGCGAGGGGGGACGCGGTGGCGGGTTTGGCGTGGGGTGAGTCTCGGTGTGCCTCGGTTTCCCCCGCCGCGGCCAGGTTGGTGGGGCTGGGGTCTCCCCGGCGCTGGCAGAGGCACACGGCCGCTGCCGGTGACTCGAGGCCGCGGCCGGTGATGCCGGTGCCGGGCGCCGAGGGAGGAGCTGGGCTCAGGAACTTGAAGTGGATGCGTGGAGAAGGGGAAGCTGTGGGGCAGGGGAGGGTGTGGGGCAGCGGAGCCGGGCTGGGGGCTGGTTGGGGCTGGGGGTGCCCTCGCTGGGGACGGGGGTGCAGAGCGGGTGAAGCCCCCGAGCATGGGGAAGTGACAGGAGGTTAGGGGGGACGTCGGCATTGGGTCCTGGGGACGCTCTGAGACCACCCGCCGGGGTGCAGGCTGGCTGGCCCCCCCCCTCGCTGGCAACGCCACGGTGCTGAGCCCGAGGCCGTGGCAGCGCGGCTCTGCCAGCTGGTGCCATGCACCCTCGGTGCACACGTGGCACGAGCGCGACGGGCCTGAGCGCGACAGGGGCGGGCAGTGGGCGCAGTGGGGGTGCGGGGCCAGCGCGGCCCCTGCAGCCCGACCCTCGAGGGGTGGCCGCTGCCCCGCGCGCGGAGCAGGAACTTCTCCTTCGGGGCGGGTGGCGGATGATGAAACCACGGAGAAATCTCTCCTGGCAGCGCGCGGGCTGCTGGCGGGAGCCCCCGGGAGCCCGCGCTCCCCCTGCGCCGCCGCCGCCGCCTTTCCATGGTAACCCCACCGCGGGAGCCGGCGGGGTGCCGGCGGGGGAGGCCGCCCCGTCTGGGGGGTTGGTGCCCGCCCGGCTCCCCGCGGCAGCGCTGGCGTCCCCGACATGCCCCGGGAGCTGCGTGTCCACACCCCAGTGAGCCCCGGGGCGGCCGGAGGACCTGGCGAGGGGCTGGGCTGAGACCCGTCAAACTCGCTTCGTGCCAGGGAGGTGACGCTTGGGTGGCCGTGCAAGCAGCGGGGGAGGCGGCCGTGTCCGATGCCGGTGCCGTGGCCGGTGACCTTCAGCGCGCCCGGTGCCTGGCCACGCTCTGTGTCTGGGGATGGGTGGCGGGTTGGCGTGCGCGCCGGTGTGGCAGGAGCTGCAGGGCCCCGGTGTCCCGTGCCTGCGGAGCCGGTGGCGTGACTTGGCGGGGCCGTGGGCGGGCGGGGGGACCGAGCCGTGGCGAGGGAAAATGAAAGCAGGTGATGCGGAAGGAGAAGTAGGTCAGGCGAGCGCTGGCCTCTCCCGGCAGCCTCGGCTGCGCTGCGTGCTCCGCTCTGCCCCGGCTGTCCCCGCCGTGTCCCCGGGCCCCATGGGCAGCGGCTGGAGGGGGCGGTGAGTACGGGGTCCTGCCCCCGGGCGCTGGGTCCTGGGCAGGGTGGGTGCCAGACGCTGCCTGCCCTGGGTGCCGGCGAGCGCGGCCGGGCTGGCTGGCACGCGGTGGGCATGACAGCGCCCCGGTAATTTCGCTTCGGCTCCCCTCCCGCGGGTAGCCCTGGGGACACGGGGGGTCCCTGGGGGCTGCGGTGGGGATGGGCAGGAGGATGCTCCACTCCTGGCCCGCTGCGGGGCCGAGGAGGGGAGGGCAAAGGGGATTCCCGTCCCGCTGGGGCTGTGCCGAGGAGCCGGCGCAGCGGGGACATCCCGGTGGGGCTCGGGGCTGGGGACGGCTCGGGGACGGCCCCGCGTGCCACAGCGGGGCTCCACGGCCGGCTGCCCCCGGCTCCGCTCTGCTGCGGGGGCCGGGGCCGTCGCCCTCCCCACGGTGCGGGGCTGGCCGGGGTCTCGCTCGCGGCGCCGTGTGGGTCGGGGAGGCCGCGGCGGGCACGTCCCCGCTGGCAGCGCTACGTGGGCTCTGGGGGGGATTAGAGCCGCCTGCCCCCTCCTTCCTCCCCCGGGATCAGCCGTGGGCAGCGGGGAGCTGGCAGCAGGCAGCTGCCGTGGGGGCGGAAGCCGGGCTATTTCGGGGGGTGTGGAGGGGGGGCCGTGGGCTGGCACTGTCCTTGCCGGGTGACCGCACCAGGACCAGCACCGCCCCGGTGCCGGGATGGAGCGCGGAGGCCTGTCCTGTGCCAGCTCCGGCTGGCGGTGCTCGGTCTGTCCCGGGGTGCAGTGAGGACAGGGACCCCACGGCGGGGAGAAGATGCCACCAGCCTGGGGGGCCCCCGGGGCCGTGCGGCGCGGCAGGACCCGGGGGTCTGGCTGCCCTCCAAGGGGCTCCTGTGACTGTGGGCCGCAGGGCGAGCAGCACCGGAGCCGGCTCACCCCGGGGCCGGCAAGCGGGACCAGCCGTGGGCAAGCCTGCCTTGTCGAGGGCTGGCAGGGCCTCGTCCTGCTGCCACTGGCCCCCCCCGTGCCCAGGACCAGGCTGTCGGGGTGCACGTGGGCAGCCGAGTCTTGGTCCGTCCCAGTGGGGTCCTGGCCAGGCTGGGCCATGCAAGCCGGGGGTAGCGGGATGCCCGGCTCCGCTGTGCCCCTCTTGGCACTGGCAGGGGTGTCCTGGGCACCAGCCGGCCTCGGACCCCTGCCGAGTGCCACCTGCCTCGACTGCAGCCCTGTCCCTCCGGCCGATGGGGGACCCGCCAGTGGCTTTCACTCCACGCTGGGGTGATCAAACGTGGGGTTTGCTGTTGACCATTTCCTTCCTGTTCCCCCCCTCCTCAAGCTCCATTTCAGCAGCCCCCTTCCTTCCTTCTTTCCTTCCTTCTTTCCTTCCTTCTTTCCTTCCTTCTTTCCTTCCTTCTTTCCTTCCTTCTTTCCTTCGTTCCTTCCTTCCTACCCCCCTTCTCTCTGTCTGCTCCCGGCTGTGCGTGGCCCCGCTCCCGGGGCCGCCCTGGCAGGGAGCAGCCGGGGACAGCCCCTCTCCGCCTCGCGTGGCCTCTCCCCAACGCTGGGGACGGCGACGCTCGCGGCAGGCAGCCCGGGGGTGACCGACAGAGGCCACGCACCTTTGGACGCATCCGTGCTGGCCACCCATGGGCGAGCAGGTGGCTGTGGGATCCCCCATCCTGGCAGGTTGGGGTCCCCCGTGGTGCGGGAGATGGGGATGCCCATGGCCAAGGTGCCCGTCCTGCCATCCAGAGAGGGGCTGGTGCCACGCGGGAGCTGGGATGCTGCCGGAGCCCATCGCTGGCAGGATGGGGCCGTGTCCCATCACTGGTGACACTGGTCAGGGTGCCACTGGCCAAGGCAAGGGCGGAGCGTGGAGGAGGATGGAGGAAGGTCAGCCCTGCCTCCCCCAAGGCCAGCGCCTCCACCGCCTGGTTCCCCCCCACCCCGAGGTGGGCACCCTGGGTGCCCCCCAGCCGGGGCCAGCAGCAGTTTGTGGCCGGCGCGTGGGCGGTTGCAACACCCCCCCACCCCCCCCCAGGGTGGGGGGGACGTGGTGACTCACCCCAGCGGGGCCTGGCCACCAGCGGGAACCCTGAGTCAGGGCTGCGTGCCCATGCCGTGCCCCTCCCTGCCCGCCTCGCCCACCTTATCTCCCGCCCTTAGCACCTGGCACACCTGGGCCAGGGGGGGCTGGCGCCATTCCCCTCCTTTATGGGGAGCAAAGGGCAGGCAGAGGGTTGGCAGGCAGGTGCCATGTCCCTCCCTCCCCCCTGGGGACGCTGGCCTGGGGATGTCCTCCCCCCACCGGGGTGGCCGGCCAGCCCGCAGCGTGGTGGTGGCCAAGGTTGCTGGCACCACCGCCGCCTCCCAGCCGCGCTCCGGCCATCGGGCTGACCCGTGGTGGCGCGCGGTCTCCGGTGATAGGAGAGACGTGCCATGCCATGGCGCCCATGGGCGAGTCGCCGAGGCGCCCGCTGCCCCTCTGCCCGTCGTCCCTGCTGCCCGCCGGTGTGGTCGGGCTCTTGCACAACCCGGCTCTTTCCGCCGACGTTGCTGGGGACGGAGGCCCCCTCCCTGCCCGGCTACGTGGCCCCGCTGGCACAGGGCTCTTCCCCTTTCTGCCCGGCCTCGTGCCGCCGGCAGCACCGGCACGGTTGCCCAGAGGCTGGCCAGGGCCGTGCCAGGGCGCTACGGTGGGGCTGCCCCCCACCGTAGCGCCCTGGCACGGCCCCGGCCGGGCTGGTGTGGGCGGCCGGGGCGGGTGCTGGGTGCCGGCGGTGGGGTGTGGGGAGCGCTCCCCTGGCTGCTAATTGCTGTTTAGCTGGGGACGCAGAGGGTGTAATTATGGGGGGGGGATTGCGTGAACCTGCAGCCGGCCCCAGGGGGGCTGTGGGGGGAAAGTCAGGGGGGGTGGGCGGCGGGGGGGGGGGGGGGCCCGTGCCGTGCCCCACCGGTGGCCCTGCCCAAGGGGACCGGGTGAGACACAGGTGCCATCCCTGAGCCCCCTCCTCTGGTCACCGCATCCCCTGTGAGACCTCGAGGACCCGCTTTGGGGGCAGAAGCGGGACGTGCATCAGCAGGGTTGGGGGGCGGCTCCGGGGCTGGCCAGGCAGGCCACGGCACGCCGCACCGAGCCCAGCCCTGCGGTGGCAGCCCCGCTCCCACCGAGCGCAGGCGCCCTCCCGGCTCGGCCGGGGCCGGCCGCGGCCAGCGGCGAGCACCCAGCACCCATCGCCCTGCCCCGGGGCGGCGAGAGGGCGAGGGCTCGTCCGACGCCTCGACGCTGGGGGCCGGGGGAGGCGATGCCGGCGGCGAGGAGGGGATGCCCGCGGCACGGGGCGGCCGTCCTGCCGGCGCTGGGAATTTCCTCCGGCGGGAGGGGGCCAGGGGATGCCCCTTGCCCGGTTCCGGGTTGGCGCCCCGCGGCACGGCGCCGGCCGCGAAGGGTTAATGCCGTGTGTGTTCTGGGAAGCGGGGCTGGGAGGTGCGTGACCCGGGGTGTGGGCGTCGACTCCTTTTGAGGTGGGATCCTGAGCTCAAGTGCAGCGGGGAGCGGGGCCAAGTTCACACAGCACCCTGCCTTCCCCTCCCTGCCGCTCGCGGGCCGCCGACCCGGCCGCGGCGCAACACCGAGCCACGCCGGGACGCGCGCCAGGTGAGCCGCGCGCCCACCCCCGCCGCCAGCTGCCGGCATGGCGGAGAAGGTGCCGGGGCGGCGGGGACCCGGCGTGGTACCGGGGTGGGTGCGGGGAGGGCCGGGCACGGCTGCTTTGGCACCGGCCGGGAGGCTGCCGGGATGCTGGCGTCGCCCGAGCCCTGCGCCGCCCTCGCTGCCGGTGGGATGGGACGGGACGGGATGGGAAGGGACGGGTGGCAAGGTCCGGGTCACCGCGGCCTGGCAGAGCGAGGCCCGCACCTTGCGGCGTCGATGCCGGACACGCCTCTGCCTGGCCGGGCGGGGGGGAAGGTTTTGGCAGCGGGAGGGTGCGGTGATGCCAACATGGGGACGGTGGGCAGGGGGCTGGCGCGGGGGTTCGGCTGGGCCGGCAGCTGCTTGTCCTGGCTGCAGGTGCCGGGGTTGGCGCCGGTGATGCCGCAGGTCCTGCCACCACAGCTCTGCCACGGCAGGGCTGCCTGCGCCCAGCCTCCAGCCCAGCTACCGTGCCAGGCTGGCACCGGGCCCCGGGAGCTGCGCCGGGCAGCGCCGGCTGGGCGCGCAGGCGGACCTGGGCCGCGGCACTCGGAGCCCTTTCCCCGGCGCTGATGGCCGCCGTGCCTTGGCCACCGGCGCACGGCCGTGCCCGCGAGGCGCCGGAGGTGCCTGGGAGCGCTCGGACGGGCACTGCGGGCACGGGGAGCCGGACGGCAGCGGGGGGCCGGGGTGGTGCCATGGGGCTCGCTCCCCGGCACCGTGGGGCGGGGGGTCTGTTTATCCTCTTCTCACTTCAAACCATTTCCTTTCGGCTCCGCTCGCTGTTTTCTTCTTCTTCTTCTTTCAAAGAGCGGGACCGCTTCCCCCCCGCCTGCCTCCCCTCCAGCACCGGGACCCCCGGCACGCCTCTGGCACGTGCCCACTTCAGGGCCACCAGCCTGGCCGGACCCTGGCCCACCGCCTTCCCCGCCGGGTGGGCAGAGGGGCCGCACAGCCCCCCGCCCCGCAGCCGTGCCACCCCCCTTGCACCGCGGCGGCCGGGGCCAGGGCTGCTGCTGCTCCCCCACCGTCTTCGGGCAGGGTGATGGGTGGGTGGGGGGATGCACTGCCCGGATACCTGCGTCCCCTTCCCAGCTTCCAAAGGGCGAGGGGCCCCTGCGGGGCGAGGGGCTGGGGGCCGGGTTGGTGGCTGGTGCCGCGCTCCCCTTCCTGGGTGACTCATTCTCCCCGGTGCGGCTGTGAAGTCCCTCGACAGCGTTTGCGACTCTTGTGACCGAAAGCAGCGGCACCCGGCAGCAGCCCGGGGATGGGGGCCGCGCTCCCCGAGGCCCCTGTCCCCCCTTCCCACAGGGGAGCAGGTGGGGGGGAACCCCCAGGCACCCCCTCCCACCCCACATCTCCCACCATCCCCGAGCTGGGGCCAGTGCCTGGCACGGGCTGGCATTGTGCCCGTGCGCTGGGTGCCATCCCGGCTCGGCAGCACGGGACACAGCCGGTGCCTGTGCAGGGTGGGCGCTGGCAGGGCCGGACCCCCGCCCCGCTGCCTGCGGACCCCCAGGGGCGGAGGGGGGCTGGCAGGTAACGGGGGCTGGCAGGTAAATGGGGGCCGACTGCAGTTGCACCAGGCGGCGTGGGCCGGCGGTGGGATGTCAGGGTGACCCGGGCAGGCATTGTTCCCGCTGCCACCCCGCCCCGGCATGGCAGCCAGCTCAGTGTGGGGAGCGACCCCCCCTTTCCTCGGCCCCGTGCGGCTGCCGCAGCCGAAACGGGCCCGGCCGCAGGCATTGACGTAACTGAGAAAGCTCTGGCGTGGCAGGGGTGCGGGCATCGTTGCCAGCCCCCTCCTCGGCCGTGCCCCCCGCCCCATCGTCTCCAGGGAACGTTGGGGGTCCGGGGGTGGCTCCGGCACCCTCACACCTCGTCCCCCCCCCCCATTTCCTTATCGCCGCTGCGATCTCGATGGCAGCACCCGCTCAGCATGTGACTTCGCTCCAGCGGGGAGGATGCGCGGGGGGGGGGGGGGCGGGGGGTGTCGGGGAAGAAGCCGTAAACGGGCGGTTTGGTGGATGGAAAATCCCCCTCCTGCTGCCACCTCGCCCCCGCCCTGCCCCAGCCCCGCGCCTTCGTCCGCAGGCATCCGGCCCCGCGGCCGCTCGCGGGGGTCCCGGCTCCCTCGCCAGGCTGAGCCGGCCCGCGCCGGGGAGCACCGTGGCACCCTGAGCACCGGGGCTGCTCCCGCCTGCACCGCGACATGGCGAGGCTGGTGGCCATGCCTCAGAGCGCCCTGTCACCCGCCGGGACCTCAGCTGCTGCACCAGGCCCCGGCAGCCCTGGCGCAGGAGCCCCACCACGGGCACATGCCGGCGGCTGCTGGCCCCAGCCCTGCGTTGTACCCCGTGCCCGGGTGTCCCATGGGCCTGGGGGTGCCGCAGGGACAGGGGGGGTCCATCCTGCTGCCATCAGGGTTTGGTCAAGAGAGACAGCGATGGAGGATCTGGCTGCCACCCCATGCCAGGACCACCGCCTGCCACAGCCCTGGGGGTCCCTCAGCGGGCACCGCATCCCCTTTGTCCCCCCGCCGAGGCCGCCCGAGCCACGGTGTGGGGCGCTCGCCTCCCCTAATCCTGCCCCCACTGCTAATCCCGCCTAATCCCACCGGGGGCTGTCGCTGCCTGTTGGCTCCCGGGGCCCTGATGGCTTAATCGCCCCTAATCCGCTCGCCCCCGCCCCGGCGGGCAGCGGGGACCCCGGCCGGCGGCGGGACGGGCTCCTGGCAAGGGAAGGAGGAGGGGGGGCGGCCATGGGCGCTTGGCGCCAGCATCCCGGGCGGTCGGCACTGCCCGGCTCCCAGTTTCAGGGGCGGCTGCCGCCTGCCATGCCGGTCGGGCCTGCTCGGCAGCGGCTGGGGCGGCTCCGCAGCCGGTTGCTCCGGGGCCGTTCCCAGCCGCCTGCCGAGGCAGCCCCAGCTGGCGGCCGCCCAAGCGCAGGGAGCGGCCGGCGCGGGGATGGGCCCCTGCGCCGGGGGCCGCCGGCCGCGCCGCCCCTCCACGGGCAAGAGGGGGCACGTCCCCCGCGCCCCGCCGACGGCACAGCGTGGCTTGGCACAGCGCGGTGGGGTTCGGTGTGGATGGGCCTGGCGCAGCTCGGTGCGGCCTGGTGCGACTCAGGGATGTCCAGTGCCACGTGCCACCATCCGCCATGGCTTGGCTTGGCTCGAGCATGGCACGGCACGGCTCTGGCAGCACCGAGAGCCTGGACATGGCAGTGCGACGTGCCCGCTTCTGCCTTCCCCAGGGTGCAGCCACCGGACAGACATCCCACCCCGGTGTCACCCAGCGTCACCGGACAGCCGGGATGGCGTTACCCATGGCGGGGCAGGGGGTCGCAGACCAGGTTGCAGCACCGGAGCTGCCGCTGCTGCCCGCACCCTGCCTGTGGGTCGGGAGGGCAGCGCGCTCCCTCTGCCCGTCTTCCCACAGCCTCCATCGCCCGCCTGCGCCGGCTCCGTGGGGACGCGCGGGTCCCCAGCGCAGCACGGCGAGGACGCCGGGTGCCAGAGCCGGGTTTATGGCTGAGGCCAAGCCCTGCCAGCCGCAGCGTGGGAAAGGCCCGGCTCGCGCAGGCAGGGCTTGGCTGGGCGAGGAGCAGCCCCGGGCTGGGGCAAAGAGGGAGGGAGGGGGCCGGGCCCCCACTGGAGCGGGGGCAGGAACCGGCGGCGCGGGTGCAGATCCTAATCTGCGGTGGCAGGAAGCGTGGCCCCCGTTCCCAGCCCCGGCTGGGCTCCGTGGGGCGGCCCCCGGCCCTCGGGGCCCTCTTCCCAGCACTCGCCCGCCCACCCGCGCCCGCCGCCGCCGGTGAGGCCCGCGTTCCCAGGACGAGGGTGCCGGGAGCCGGTGGCAGCGCCCGGCCGTGCCGGGGGGTGGGTGGGCTGGGGCAGGAAGCGCCGCGCCTCGACGCCGTTCAAAGGCGCCGCGCCGAGATTTCCCCCTTTGCTGTGGTGGCGCGGGGGGCGGCGCGGGCGGCCGGGTGCTGGCGGCGGAGGAAGCGCGGGGGGCTGCGGCGGGGGGGGCCCTGCCGCCCGCCAACCCCGGCAGGGGCTGAGCGGGGGTGAGGGCAGCCCCCAGCCTGCCCCGGTTTGGTGTCCCACCAAAACCCCGGCGCCGCCGCCACCAAGCCCCACGCAATGGAGGTTTCCTCGCGCCCCGGCTTCGTGGCAGAGCTGGCGCTTCAGCCGCGGCGTCTCGGCCCAGCGCCGTCTTTGGGCTGGTTCCCGTGCCGGTGGGCGAGCGTCCCCTCCTTCCCGCAGGTGAGGACGATGGCCAGCCCGGAGGACGACCTCATCGGCATCCCCTTCCCCGAGCACAGCAGCGAGCTGCTGAGCTGCCTGAACGAGCAGCGGCAGCTCGGGCTGCTCTGCGACGTCACCATCAAGACGCAGGGGCTGGAGTACCGCACCCACCGCGCCGTCCTGGCCGCCTCCAGCCGCTACTTCAAGAAGCTTTTCGCCGGACCGGGGCCGGGGCAGGAGGTCTGCGAGCTGGACTTCGTGGGGCCGGAGGCGTTGGGCGCCTTGCTGGAATTCGCCTACACGGCCACGCTCACCATCAGCAGTGCCAACATGGGCGAGGTGCTGCGGGCCGCCCGGCTGCTGGAGATCCCCTGCGTGATCGCCGCCTGCGTGGAGATCCTGCAGGGCAGCGGGATAGAGGCGCCCGGCCCCGATGACGGCGACTGCGAACGCGCCCGCCGTTACCTGGAGGCTTTCGCCGCCCTCCCCGAGGGCGAGGTGCCCGCTCCGCCGCCCCCCCGCCCCACCGCCCGCCGCAGCAAGAAGACCCGCAAGTTCCTGCAAGCCCGCGGCGCCCGGCTCAACAACCACACTGAGGAGCCGCCGGCCGAGGCCGAGGGCTGCGGCAGCCCCCCGCCGCCCCCCGGGCCGCCCTCGCCGCCCCTGCCCGAGGGGCTGCCCCTGCCCTACGAGAGCTTCGAGCTGCCCGAGGAGGAGGAGCTGCCCCCGCACCCCTTCCCCTTCCCCTACCAGCCCTCCCTGTCCCCTGAGGAGGGCGGCTCCGACGAGGACGCCATCGACCCCGACCTGATGGCGTACCTGAGCTCGCTGCACCACGAGTCGCTGGCGCCCGGGCTGGATACGCCCGACAAGCTGGTACGCAAGCGCCGCTCGCAGATGCCCCAGGAGTGCCCCGTCTGCCACAAGGTCATCCACGGCGCCGGCAAGCTGCCCCGCCACATGCGCACGCACACGGGCGAGAAGCCCTTCGCCTGCCAGGTCTGCGGGGTCCGCTTCACACGGTGAGTGCTGCCGGACGGGTACCCGACGGCATCCCCCGTGGCACCTCCCCTGCTGGCACCTGGCACAGCGCAGCGGTGCGGGTCGGTGGGTTCGGCTTCACGTCGTGAGTGCTGCCAGACCGACCTCCTGGTTCCGCTGGGTAGCCGGCAGCATCGCCTGCACCGCATCCCCCCACACCGCATCCCCCGCCAGCCCTGCCGGTGCCTGGCCGCATCCCCGCCATGCTGCTCTCCAGGTCCCCGGGCTCTTCTGCGCACCCTGCGTGCTGCCGGCCCGACCTTCCCTGCCCTGCCGCCCAGGGTACCCGGCAGCGTCCCCCCGCCGCACTGGCACCTGCCAGCGTCCCTGCTGTGGTGCAACGCAGGGACCCATTTCCCACCGCCGCCGGTGCCGCAGCGGTCCCCGCGCGCCCCAGCCAGGCAGCCGGACGCCGTCCCTTGTCCCGCCGCATCCCCCGTGCCCTGCGGCGCGTCCCTGCCACGCAACGGCACCGTCCCCCTACCCGCTACGGCCATGGCCAAGCAGCCACATCCCCGGGGATGTTGGCTGCCCCGTGCCAACCTCTTGCCTGTCCGTGTGTGTGTGTGTGTGTCCCCCCCTCCCAGGAACGACAAGCTGAAGATCCACATGCGCAAGCACACGGGCGAGCGGCCCTACTCCTGCCAGCACTGCAGCGCCCGCTTCCTGCACAGCTACGACCTGAAGAACCACATGCACCTGCACACGGGCGCCCGGCCCTACGAGTGCTACCGCTGCCACAAGGCCTTCGCCAAGGACGACCACCTCCAGCGGCACCTCAAGGGCCAGAACTGCCTGGAGGTGCGGACCCGCCGCCGCCGCCGCGACGAGCCGCCCCCGCCGCCCGCCGGACCCCCCGGCCTCGACCTCTCCAACGGGCGCTTGGAGGGGTTGCGCCTCTCCATCGCCCGTTATTGGGCTCCGGGACGGCCCGAGGAGGAGGAAGAGGAGGCGGAGGGCGAGGAAGGGCCGCAGCCGGACGGTGCTGTGCCGGTGGAGACGGCGTAGAGCCGCCGCCATGGCGGGTGCCGTGCCGAGCCGAGCCGTGCCCGCCCGGGGTTTCTGTTCCCGTTTTTCCCGTCACGGTTCGTTCCCAGTTATGCAAAGGGGGAAACTCCCCCCTGGCCGATTTGCACAATGGGGTGGGGGGGGGGGGGGTCCCCGCCGTCCCCCCCCTCCACCGTGCCCGGGCCCCCCCACCCTCACCGTGTCCGGGTCGTGTCCCACCCCCCAACCCCCCCCCACGCCGTGCCCGGGCGGCGGAGCCCCGGCGAGGATGGGGGGGGATGGGGGGAAGCGAGACCGGGCTGTCCCCCCA